>NW_007496544.1:0-270 GCF_000475195.1 Diaphorina citri
TTTATCATATGAGTAGCTAATTTATTTTATTTTATTTCCATTCCTGCCACTGAAATGATGAATGATTCTTTACTGCTTCCTCCTTACTTTCTTTAGAGAGTGATGCAATGGGAGTGCACGTTGCTTTATTAGGTACATTTATTTTCTCATTTCCTGTCACTAGTTCTTATTTACATTTTTTCTCAAGGAAAAGTAGCCAAAACCAAATGTCAGCCCAAAGCCATCACCCTAGTTAGGACTGATTGAGAGGCTGACGAAAAATGCCGACCC
>NW_007496545.1:0-270 GCF_000475195.1 Diaphorina citri
CCCTGTGTTTTCTTTCTTTTAGTACGTATTCGCAAATGTAATAGAAAGTCGTGTGATGTTCACACCAGATTTTTTTAATGAAAAAGTTCAAAGATTTGTGACGTCAGACTTAACGCAGTTGCTATTTTTGTCCGCTAGGTAGCGCCACTATGCAAGCACGCTAGCGGAGGAGCAGAAAGAACTGCGCAGAAGCGTATGCGCACAAACACATTAATGCGTTGCCTGCAAGGGAGCTTTGCTCGGGACATTTGATGTGACGTCATCGCCTAC
>NW_007496546.1:0-270 GCF_000475195.1 Diaphorina citri
AGTATACGATGAAACCCAGTGAAACCCCGGGCCTGGATGACATCGGGGACAGGTAAAAGAAACAAGTTTATTCCTATAGTGTGTCCAGATCAATGTGGCAGCAAAAAAATAGGCATTGTTGCCAAACATGTCACATGTGCAATGATCGAGATTCTTTAAAAGGGGAAGGTATATTGCACAGTGCTTCCTCCTACAGTGAAACAAAGTCAGGTAAGGCGATATCCACCTTACCTGTTCTGGAATTCAACCTCTGAACTTAGAGCTACCTCT
>NW_007496547.1:0-270 GCF_000475195.1 Diaphorina citri
ACCGACAATAGCAGCCTAAAGTAACAACCCATTTTTCCATCATAAGTAACATTAGTATTTAACAGTGTTTCATTTAATTAAATATTGATTTACAAGGAATTCAAGAATACGAGTTGAATTGATGGAAATGGTAATATGGCAGAAAGTAAGTAAGTTAGGTATTATTTGGTGAGTCTTGTCGTGTTTTATATGTTGATGCAATCTGTTTCAAATGAAACCACACCTGTGCTCACTATAAAACCGTACTTATTTCGTGTGAAAGGTTTCTTC
>NW_007496548.1:0-270 GCF_000475195.1 Diaphorina citri
GATGAGGAGAGAAGGGAAAACACGAATAAAGAAAAGAAAGGAACACGAATGGTAATTGAGAAGAAAAAGGAGGAAGTTACTCTTCCTCCTCTTCCTATAGGAAGAAAGGAAAGAGGAAGGAAAACACGAATAAAGAAAAGGAAGGAACAAGAATGGTAATTGAGAAGAAAAAGGAGGTTATTTTTCCTATAGGAAGAAAAAGAGGAGGAAGAATTAGGAAGGAGAGGAAAGAGGAAGAGGAAAGCGGAAAGAGATGAAACAAGAGGGAAT
>NW_007496549.1:0-270 GCF_000475195.1 Diaphorina citri
TTTTTTGATTTCTAGACACAATGTCGCCATCCTCTCCAATGACTGAAATTGACAATCGGCCTTGATATGATACCCTCAACGTTCAACTTGTTATGCACCCAGCATACCATAGAGGCTACAGAAGAATCCGTTTTAATGCCAAAAGGTTCTTCCCAAGTATTTGACTTTGATTATCTACCCGTAAATCATGTCCACTGATCCAATGAGACATGAAAACTTCTAAATTGAAGGTCTTCATTTTCCATTGAAAAGAACCGATAAATTGCAAAA
>NW_007496550.1:0-270 GCF_000475195.1 Diaphorina citri
GCCAGGGAACTGTAACAACGGAGGTCTAATATGACCTAGACAGATCTGAAGTCCACCGCGCTAACAACTGAGGTTAGATGAGGTTAGACTAATGAGTAATGAGACTTACTTTAAGATGTTAGGACGTAGTAGTATGTAACGTGCGTTGCAATAATGAACTCTGAAGAATATGTAAAATTTAGACTGAGGTTTTTAAATCCACCGCTTTCTCATTTCAGACGCGTGATGAGAGCTACAGCTCATGGCGTGCTGGAGGCTCCAGTGCAGACG
>NW_007496551.1:0-270 GCF_000475195.1 Diaphorina citri
CAGTACTGTTATATAGAAAAAAACTTGAAAAGTTTTATTCATACAGGATGATACCTACCTCAGAAAATTAATTGTGCTAATCAAAAATGGTGAAAATTATAATTACGTATGTAGAATGTAGACACTAAATGACAGAAAAAGAATCCTACTGGAAAATGGTACGACTTTTCCGAAATTTTCTTTCACCAAACGCGATGTAAACCGCTGTTTTGCATATTGCCTGGAGGTCAGTCAGCTAATTTTCGTATTCCTTATTGCCAATCAGTTGAG
>NW_007496552.1:0-270 GCF_000475195.1 Diaphorina citri
CGGGTGACATAGGCTACTTGAAATTTTCACATTCCATCCTGATTCAAAATGGCGGCGGTTCAAAAAGTGAAGAAAATGACCTAATAGACCCGTTTTTGTCCTCTTTTCACGAGAAAACAGCTCGACCGATTTCGATGAAATTTTTTGTGGTTGTTAAGAAAAGTACTCCGGGTGACATAGGCTACTTGAAACTTTCACATTCCATCCTGATTCAAAATGGCGGCGGTTCGAAGTTATGCCTGTTATGCTGCTCTGTGAGACATGTCAGGG
>NW_007496553.1:0-270 GCF_000475195.1 Diaphorina citri
TTTGTCGATGGTGGGATTCGAACCCGGGACCTTCTGCATGGCAAGCAAGCGCGTTACCACTGGACCAACCGTGTCCCCAGCAAGCGCGTTACCACTGGAAGATACAGGTAAAAGAAAGAAAGAAAGAAAGATCAAGACTAGGTTTAAGTACAAGAAAAAATAAGAAATTCAGGACTCTTATTTGTATAACTGTGTATTTAGGTAGGTATGTATATTTATGAGATGTTCTCATTTTGTACCTGACTAGGTAGGTTTTTTTTTTTTTTTTTT
>NW_007496554.1:0-270 GCF_000475195.1 Diaphorina citri
AATGGATTGAGTAAGGCCATTAGTACATACTCGTAAGTACCTGTAGAAAGCAGTGGCGCGGGGTAGCCCGCAGGGGGGTATATTGGCCCCGCCTCAAGGGGGTTTCTGTTGTTTGTCCACAACAGATTCTGGTAACATTCATATCTTCGTTGCCGAAGTACATCAAGAATCACCAAATGACTCAGTTGAAGATACACCATCTGAAACTCGACCTGATTTCAGAGTTTCTCCAAAGTTTCTGAAACCACCACCTCAGCTCACAGAAAAGAA
>NW_007496555.1:0-270 GCF_000475195.1 Diaphorina citri
CATAGGTTTTGCCAATTTTTTTTTTTTAAATGCATTCGTAACTCCTTGCTTTAATGTTAATGCTTATACGTGTTCTTTAAGCTCGTTGTTATCGTCTCTTTTAAAATTTCAAAATATAACGGTCGTTCTTTTCATCTAGAATCTTCGTGTTGGCTCTTCCCTTAGGACATTTTCTCTTTTTATGTAAATTACAATTTGAATTGTTTTTTGTGTTTCAGTCATCCGAAGGAAGGATGAGCAAAGCTCCTCACCTCTGCTCACTCCCCCGCA
>NW_007496556.1:0-270 GCF_000475195.1 Diaphorina citri
TAGTCTTGATTTCTTTTGGTGTAGGCTGAGGAATATGGCTCAAGGAATGTCTTGGTGCAAGATATTCTTTCCTGTAACGAAATTCCTGATAGTACAGCTCGTTAGCTACTTGAGGTTAATACAACAATAAAAGATGGAATTGGGGGAAAAGATGTTTGGGTATTTATTGAGAAAAAAGAGGAATAGAGATGATTTTTTTGGTAAATGAAATTATTTCCTATCATCTAAAATTATTCACAATAAAAATTTGCCCACGACTAGCTCAGTTTA
>NW_007496557.1:0-270 GCF_000475195.1 Diaphorina citri
ATGTCACAAGTATTGTTATACTGTGACTAAAACAACTTAACTCTATTTTTTTCTTTTCTTCTTCTTCTTCTATGCCTTTTCCCGTGTTCAGTTAGGATCAGTGTTTTTCAAAAGCCTCTAAATCAGCCCTATGCTTTTGGGTTTGGGCTCATGTTTAGTTTTGACTACAAAGATTCAATGCCCTTTGTCATTTCTTTACTTAGCAAGGGGTTTTTTTTTCTTACTAAATATTCTTATTCTTCTTTACCTTTTCCTATGTTCAGACAGGAT
>NW_007496558.1:0-270 GCF_000475195.1 Diaphorina citri
AACTCTACAGGCACCTTGATTTTTCTGTCTACAGGTAGTCTGGTTTCAAGTAGTGTTTCTTTTGTTCTCCTGATTTGATTTGTCTTGCAAATCTTGTATTTCTATTATTTTAAGCGAGACCAGATTCTAAAAGATATGAGAATGAGTCATTCGTTCAAGAGCTGCTTTGCAGAAGTTGCAGCCTGTAGTAGACCCAGTCCGTGCCCTTACCCCTCGTTGTAGTAGGGTAGGGGGTAGGGGTAACAAGGTACCTCGGTAATCTTTTCCTTA
>NW_007496559.1:0-270 GCF_000475195.1 Diaphorina citri
AGTGCAGTAAAATAATTAAATGTGTATCTCAACGTTGAAGAAAACTACATAAATAAGGAAGTGAACGATTGAATTTCGAGGATGAATATACTCTTAATAGGTACATTTCCAATACTCGTAATTATTTCAATTTCAAAATCTATTGAAATTGAAATAATTACGAGTATTGGAAATAATAAGATACTTAAAATGAATCGAACTAGAAAGGAGAACAGGCGAATCTATCAGAGGACCAAAAGGCATCAACAGGAGCCGTCCATGTGACACTGA
>NW_007496560.1:0-270 GCF_000475195.1 Diaphorina citri
AAGCAAATTTTATTTCATAAAATTGAACAATGAAGAATTTCACTCAAGTATTTGAGATAAAACACCTCCTGCATTAACAAACCCATTTTGTGAAACAACTTTCCTTGTGGATAACTTTGTAAACATGATGTAAACATAAAATTAAAAATAAATAAAAAAATACAACATCTATGGATTAAATATTTTTGGTACTGTGTAAACTAAATAAAATAAATAGACAACAGACATTTTTTGACCTAGGTTTTGCCAACCGTTCTTAACTATTCTTAA
>NW_007496561.1:0-270 GCF_000475195.1 Diaphorina citri
TAAGTAATCAGTCGGCCGGATCTGATTACCGCGTACTTTCCCTCGGCTCGCAATCTTTTCATTTCTACGCGCAGCTGTTTCTCTTTCTCTCGAACTTCTGGTGACGTGTCCTCATGAATGAAGATATTTGATCCTCTGAGCTTGCCTTTGTTTTTCAATATCTCAAATTTACGTCTTTGTGTGGTAAAACCGATAATGACGGGTCTCGATTTGTTAGGTTGACGGTTACCTAATCTTCTGAGGAAGTCAAGCTCAAATAGTGTAAAGTTC
>NW_007496562.1:0-270 GCF_000475195.1 Diaphorina citri
AATGCAAAATGTAAAATGCTTTTAAAAAACCAATTTGAAATGTAAAATGCAAAATGTACATTTTGAAAATGGTTTTTTTAAATGCTTTTTAAAATGGATTACCAAACAATAAGCCCTTGTAACCCTTGTACAAAAATTATGTTATTTACTAGAATTAAGTGAGAAAAATACAGAAAAATTATTAAGCAGCAAGCCCAGGAAGTCAATGAAACTGGGCCCAATAAGACCAATTACATAACCTTAGGCTAAAATTCTTCTACTGACCACTGA
>NW_007496563.1:0-270 GCF_000475195.1 Diaphorina citri
GACTTCATAAGGTACTTCATAACATCCGATATATTTACACCGCTTAAATTAAGTACTAGTATATTCACACCACCACCAGCAAAAACTATGGAACAGCTGAAGTCTGATCTACAGAATGGTGTAATGAAGGGGAAATTCCCGAAGTCCTTGTATAATGATCCCAATGTTGATAAAAATCTGTCCACATCATACCTCACGGACGGATATCTTATGCCAGAGACGGAAGGATTCATCCACGCCATCCAGGATCAAGTGATGAAAACTCGCAAC
>NW_007496564.1:0-270 GCF_000475195.1 Diaphorina citri
TCTCATTTCAGACCTATTTCACGTATTCTACAGGTCAAACTTACATCTTCTGTCAGGTCAGACCTTACTTCACGTTTTCCGTCAGGTCTCAGGCAACTAATCCGTGAACACAGCTTCGTGTAAATCGTGTCCGTGTCTTCATCAATAATGAAGTCGTAACTTCCTTGCCTTCATTTTCAGAACATCACTTTGCAATTTATTTTGATCGTTTTGCAACAATTGTAAGGTTTCATCACGTTGCATTGCGTTAGACTGTGCAGTCTGTGCACC
>NW_007496565.1:0-270 GCF_000475195.1 Diaphorina citri
AGGAACTGCCAGCTTGCTAGGCTGGTTAGGTTTAGCTGTTCTCCTCCCTGTTTATAGTCCCACAGCCAGACGCTAGTCGTCTCTCTGTTTAACGTCCCCTAGCCAGACAGAAAAAAGTGTGTCGTGTGTAGTGGGTACTTTATGAATTGAAGTCCGGAAATGCTTTCTGCTCCTAATTAGGAGCTGTTTAAGTTTCCTACTCAAATTTTAAGTAATCGGATTATTTATTTATTATTATTATTATTATTTCTATTTTTAAGGTGGTAAATC
>NW_007496566.1:0-270 GCF_000475195.1 Diaphorina citri
GGGAATCGAACCCGCGGTCTAGCGCTTACAAGGCAGACGTACTACCAACTAAGCTCACTAGGCTGGCTGTGAAGATTTTATTCTGGGAAAAATTATCGATCATCGAGATAGAAACAAAAAAGTTGGAAATCTTCGCCCTCGCTTCGTTCGTTCTATTGTTCGGGTTGTACCTAGTACCCTGCTTGTATAAACGCATAGAAAACAATCTGTTAAGAAGACCAATAAAACATGTCAACCCCCCCCCCACAGAGCGACAGAAAAACGAGAAAT
>NW_007496567.1:0-270 GCF_000475195.1 Diaphorina citri
CCCAGCCACACTTGCGACGTATCATTAGGAACCTATGCATCCCTAGTCCCTACTACGTAAACGTTTTAGGTATCAAAGATATTAGGTACTTCAATAATAGTGCGAGATTTTCTGGGGAAATTTGTATAGATGCCGTCAATTTATTTGAGTATGCAATATGCAACATAAGTAATTAATTAGTGGAGATGTCTCATACATTTTGTTGTACCTAAGAGGTAGGTACCCCTACCTACTCAACTCTATCGAAGTGTATCAACGCTAACTGCAAAA
>NW_007496568.1:0-270 GCF_000475195.1 Diaphorina citri
AGCTCCATTATTATGTGGTCAAAATCTCAAATAAATGAGGATAAAATTCCATGCCTCGGCTGGGATCGAACCCACGCTACCGAGGCAGGATAAGAAAGCCAGCCGTTCCGAGAACAAACCTTATCCGTGCCTTATAAGCACTAGGCCACGGGTTCCTTCAAAGGATTGTGCTATTTGGTCTAATTATTTATTTACTTGCCAGCCTAGTTAGCTTAGTTGGTAGTGCGTCTGCCTTGTAAGCGCTAGGCCGCGGGTTCGATTCCCGCCCGG
>NW_007496569.1:0-270 GCF_000475195.1 Diaphorina citri
CGGCCTAGCGCTTACAAGGCAGACGCACTACCAACTAAGCTAACTAGGCTGGCCTTCCCACTATTTTAGTGTCGGGAGTATTGAGATATTTTTTTTGTATGAGCGTCTTGTTTTGATTTAGAGTATGCAATATGCACAGAGTGAGAAACATTTGACATCTCCGCTAGTTTGCTGTTCAATCAGTTCAATGTGCATCCAAATCCACAATGTTGTTATTTTTTGTTCTCTAAAAAACAATCGAATTTTTTATCGTCATGCGAAACAGAACTA
>NW_007496570.1:0-270 GCF_000475195.1 Diaphorina citri
ATCCTCTCTCTGTGCTCCTCCTTTCGCTCCTCTGTCCACACTGCTCCTCCTGTTCTTCTTCTCTCTGCTTCAAATCCTTTGAACTGTTTAATTTTGGCTCTCAGTAGCTCTCTGTTTCTAAGGTCTTCCTCTCCAATACCCATCTTTACTATATCTGATTTTACTTCTTTAAACCATGTCACTTGAGTTCTCGGGTTGTTGTCAAAGAACTTGAATATTCTTTTAGTCAATCTATCATCTCTCATTCTTTTTAAATGTGCATAAAAACTG
>NW_007496571.1:0-270 GCF_000475195.1 Diaphorina citri
AAACAGAACAGCATTTTGAAAATAGAATTACAAGAAACCTAATCCAGAAACAAACACACTCGAAACTCTAAGTGCACTATAAATCAATATTGTCTGGGTCTTGAAGAACGTAATGCATCTTATAACCATGTATAAATATAAAACAAAATTGATGTGCTTAATAAATCCCATATTAGAAGCCCTTGTTAAATAATATGAAAATAATATGTGCACGTAGAAAAAATAAATTTGAATACTCGTATACATAATATGGGATAAATAAGGTGGTGG
>NW_007496572.1:0-270 GCF_000475195.1 Diaphorina citri
TTTTTTTTTTTTAGGGAGGTCTATTTCTTTCTTCTTAGGGAGTCCAACATTATTTCAAACAACTGACAGTGGGAAAGTGATGGGATGTATTTTTCTTTCAGAAACGGAAACGATTCCGATGGAGCGTCGTCATCTTGGATTTCCTATGATTTAGTACCAGGCGCTATCACACCAAAAGAGGAGAAACGAGCTTCAGAAGAGGGGAAATTCAGAAAGGAAAATAAATAGGTACGACTTTTCAGTCCAATTAAAAAAAAAAAAAAAAAAAAA
>NW_007496573.1:0-270 GCF_000475195.1 Diaphorina citri
CGAGGGTAAAGTTCTATGTCTAGACGAGCACGTTGAAATATCACTGAATCAATGTCAAATAACTGAGAATTAAATTCACTGGTATTGAACCCGAGCCTTCATTTTTTTCTAATTAATCTGGGTATACATTTACTCTATTTGTAAAATATGTTCCCCATATGTCAAAATATGAGACCTTGGTTATACTGCTGGGGTAAAGGGACTTTTCAGTCCTATCCCAGCAGGATAAACAAGGTATATTCTATTCATGTTAACCAGGCGAGCGCCTTG
>NW_007496574.1:0-270 GCF_000475195.1 Diaphorina citri
ATAACAAAAAAAAAAGTATTTTTTTTTTTTTTTTTTTTTTTTTTTTTTTTTTACACCTAAGCCTAGAAGTGGGCTCTGTGTGAAGCTTGGAGTGTAACGCGCCAGATTTGTAAGTAATAGGTCGCGGGTTCGATTACCGCTCGAGCCAGATTTTGTCCTAAACAGATAAGGCTCGCTCATGGAACGGTTGGCTTTCACCTATTCTGTCTTCTTCTTCTTTTCGCTTTCGGGAAGAAAAGACCTCTCTCTTGATAAAATTCCTTCTATAAA
>NW_007496575.1:0-270 GCF_000475195.1 Diaphorina citri
TTATTGGAAGATTTCCATTTATACAGCACATTTTTATTACAATAGGTATTAGTTTTATTTTAATAGGTATTCAAATATTTGACCTTTAAGTACTAAACTTGAAGAACAATAAAGGATCACATCATTTGTACATATTTACCAAAACTGGTGCTTTATTTTTTTCTCCTGATTACATTATTCTTATTATCAGTTCCTATACATATCAAAACCTCAATCCATAATGCCAGCCCATTCTAGTTACTGGTATCAAATAAGAAAGCACGCCTTCCT
>NW_007496576.1:0-270 GCF_000475195.1 Diaphorina citri
TTTTTTTTTTTTTTTTTTTTTTTTTTTTTTTGAGTTAGTCCACTCCACTTTTATCTCTTGCCCATTTATTTTGCCGAGCCATCTTCAGGTTATTAACCAACTTAGAACAAAGAACTTATTATATTGTATTGTAAACAATATTGGGGGATAATCGTTGCTCGCTTCCGTGGTATCTCTAATCGGCTAATCCACAAGTGTCCCCTGGGTAGTGCAAAATGAGCAACTTGGACATGTCATGCGTCCCAATGTAAAAAATTCCGGATTGGGAGA
>NW_007496577.1:0-270 GCF_000475195.1 Diaphorina citri
GTTTCGCTTTAAATATGAACTGTAATTTGAACTGTAACCTTTAATTATTAAAATTTAAACTCCAATTTGTTATTTTTTTGTAAATTTAAAAGTTTAGTTTTAAGATCAAGTTTTGGTACTGCACCGCCACCAGTTTTCTAGTCATCCTCAAAAATGGTCCAAGACAAATCATCCCCCATCCTTCACATTGGCGTCATAGGCGGTGGTCCTGGCGGCTTAACCGCCACCAAACGACTGACAGAACCCGGTAGCGGCTTCACATGTACGACA
>NW_007496578.1:0-270 GCF_000475195.1 Diaphorina citri
CTGGAAGCTTTGAAACAAGATTTGACGATAAACAGCGGTCATTTAGCCTGAAATGGTGAGAAAAGTAATGAAAAATGGGGAAAAACGAGCTCTGTGCCATCCGCTCTTGTGGAAGCCCCCAGAGCAACATCATATTCCAATACTGATGGAAAAAAATTGCCAGGTCTTGGCTTCACAAAAATGTAATCCAATGTTAAAAAATCTGGTGTGAACATCACACGACTTTCCTTATCCTATTGAATGATGCTTATTTGAGTGTTCTTTTACCCT
>NW_007496579.1:0-270 GCF_000475195.1 Diaphorina citri
AAAAAAAAAAAAAAAAAAAAAAAAAAAAAAAAAAATAACCGTCACGCAGTCGTGGGATAATTTGCAAAAAAAGTTACGTTTGAAGCGAATCCGTCAACTTTCTCTCTTTTCTCTCTTTCTCCAGCGCTTTCTCCTTTCTTTCTCGTCCCACAAAGCAGTGAAAAAACTGAAAGGCCTCTAGGTTACGGTGTCAGCTTTCTACCGGTACGGACGTGTTTTTGCTGGCGCTCTTCATATCGTTTCGAAAGCGAATTTATTTTTATTTCGAAA
>NW_007496580.1:0-270 GCF_000475195.1 Diaphorina citri
CCCGGGCGGGAATCGAATCCGCGGCCTAGCGCTTACAAGGCAGACGCACTACCAACTAAGCTAACTAGGCTGGCAAACAGATCTTTGGATTGAAGTTGATGCTTTAGCTTGAGAGAGAGAGCCAGTATTTTGTTAATATCGCCCGTAGAATCCAGCCAGGTTAATATCGTTCTTAAGGCAGAAACACACTAGTATCACGTCACGTGAGGGCAGTGTAGCTATCGTGAACGAAATCACCTACTGTATTACGGGAGAACTTTCAAGCACATC
>NW_007496581.1:0-270 GCF_000475195.1 Diaphorina citri
ATACACCACCGACGAGGCAGAGGACGTGTGCCACTACGTAAAACCTAAACTTAAACCGACCGCCAGCCTCTAGTGAGCTAAAGTCCGTCGTTTTGCCTAGTAAGCGCTAGGCCGCGGATTCGATTCCCACTTTCCCACCCGGGGCGGATAATGTTCGTTCTCGGAACGGCTGGCTTTCTCCTAATCTTGTCCTCCTTCTCTCTTCGATTTCGGGGCGATAAGACCTTAGCCGTAATAGTTAATATTCCCTCTCTGTTAAACCTCTTTTTT
>NW_007496582.1:0-270 GCF_000475195.1 Diaphorina citri
CCCCCCCCTCGACAAAATTCTGAATACGGCCCTGCCTGGAACCGTGAGATTATTATTTTCAAGCAGAGCAAGTAAGCAGAACCTGTACAACCCTTTGAGCTAGGCTGGTTTTAGGATTAGCTCGGGGTCGAGCGGGTTTCTGACATTATAACGTCTCGCAGCAAGACGCTAACTCTGTATATTCGGATACGCTTTTTTTAAAGAGGTTTGACAGAGGGAGCTGAAACTGCTATGGTCTTATCGTCCCGAAATCGAAGAGAGAAGGAAGAC
>NW_007496583.1:0-270 GCF_000475195.1 Diaphorina citri
TCCCTTGACTATTTCACTGTTATTTACAACTCCTAAAGCGGCCTTACGCTGAGCCCACCCCGAAATAGCTAGACCGATCACAAATATTTCCAGACTCATGTTCTATGATGTTAAACGGTTAAACTTACGGCCAGAACTGTTAAATTTACCATGGGTCTATGGTGTTGAACTGTTAAACATACGTTGCGACCGGGGCCTCGTTTCATCAAACTATTGTATTACAAGACTTGTAATACAGGCAATTTAATTTACAAGCCAGAAGTATTCTAA
>NW_007496584.1:0-270 GCF_000475195.1 Diaphorina citri
GAAAAGAGAAGTTAGACAGGATAGGAAAAAGCCAGCCGTTTCGAGAACGAACATCATCCGTTCAGGATAAAATCCGTCACGGAAGGAAATTGAACCCGCGACCTAGCACTTACAAGGCAGACGCGCAACCTCCTCCTCCTCTTTTTTTTTCTTCGCCTTTTCCCGTGTATAGACGGGGTCGGCGTTTTTCGTCAGCCTCTCAATCAGCCCTACCAACTAAGCAAATTTTCATTCATAAATTTATTTTCGTTTGTTTTATACAGGGTGACT
>NW_007496585.1:0-270 GCF_000475195.1 Diaphorina citri
GGGAAGTTAATATCATTATTCATTGGAGTACAATTACAAACAAACGGAGATTGCATTTTGAGATTTTTTAGGTAGGTAATTATTTAGTATTAGGTAAATATTTAAATCTTAAGTATACTTATGTCTTATATTTTATATTATAAAAACTCTGTAAATAGACCTTGCCAAAAGGCCTATTATATCTAAAATAAGTTGTTCAGGTCAATAAAAAATTGTTTCATTGATGAGCTGATGTCTTGTACATGATATGCAAAGACATGTTCATCAAAT
>NW_007496586.1:0-270 GCF_000475195.1 Diaphorina citri
TTATTGGCGTTTTTTTTTTTTTTTTTAAATATTTAAGTTGAAAATATTTATCTGAGATTTTTTTCGTTCCATCCATGATTATATACGACACTTAAAATATGCCTTACGGATAATCATGTGTTTAAATACTGTCTCGTCGATTAGTCCAAACAACGCTAAAAAAAACTGCCTCATTAAAAATTTAAATCTCTGGAATTAATCCAACTATTTCACGACGAAATGTGTCGAATTAAAATTTCAATTGTTTTTATTTTATTAGTTTATTTTTGA
>NW_007496587.1:0-270 GCF_000475195.1 Diaphorina citri
CTAGTGAGGTCGCCAAATACTACTTGGATTGTCCGGTTAGCCAGCATGTTGTTCAGTAAGTCCAGTGTCTTCAGGCAAGGAATAATACGTAGAAATTTGAACAAGAGGCCCTCTCTCCACACGGTATCATATGCAGCAGATAGGTCAACAAATGCAACAGAAGTTTTGAGATTTTTCTGGAAGCCAGCTTCGATATGAGACGTGAGAGAGAGTACTTGGTCGACACAATTACGGTTGGGCCTGAATCCAGCTTGACAAATGGGTATAGCT
>NW_007496588.1:0-270 GCF_000475195.1 Diaphorina citri
TGCAGGAGCTACTCTGGCTTTAGAGGCCAAGAGCCTAAGTATCACACCTTGATTGTGTTCAATGCGCAAAAATATGGCAGTGGCATATGCATCTTTGCTGGCATCAGCAAATACATGAATCTGATACTCTTCCCCAGCAAGATGTGGTCCACTAATCCATCTAGGGATACATACCTCAGTTAGAAGAGGAACCTCCTTTAGCCATTGGAGAAACTTAGCTTTAGTTTCTTCATCAACCTCCTCTGTCCAAGATAGGTTTTGTCTCCACGT
>NW_007496589.1:0-270 GCF_000475195.1 Diaphorina citri
TTTTTTTTTTTTTTTTGTCAGTACCTACATTAAATGGTCCTTCGGATCGAGGTTAGAATCTCAATCACATACAATAATTATTTGTAACAGCGCAGCGTCGAGAAAAATAATTCCGTCTCGGTAAAGGTAGTTTTCAATACCGTTTCAATTCCCGGACTATTAGTTGACACATCACTAAATTTCACGGTTGTGGATGATACAATCTCAAGTCACTAAAAGCTCAGAGAGTCCTTAGTTCCAGTTGAGATGGACAGCAATGGTGCTACTGAT
>NW_007496590.1:0-270 GCF_000475195.1 Diaphorina citri
ATTATTAAACTGTAAACATTAACTTATTTAATTTGCAAACATATTTTCAAATATTTATTGTTTCTTTGGGAATATACATATACTTTGTACATTTTTCTGTACATTTGTACATTTTTCGGTTATAAACTTATCAATACTCTTTTGACGAGTTTCATCATATATGACTAAATCAGAGATTTCACTAGATGTTTTTAATCATCCAAAAAGTAGCCATTTAATACATAATCATAGATTTCAATGAGATAACTGCCTTTCACTCCCCCAGGCCTC
>NW_007496591.1:0-270 GCF_000475195.1 Diaphorina citri
GGGTGGGGTTTATTATGTTTAATTAATCTTTTTTCCAATTATTTTTAGAAAACTCTTTTCCTTGCTTTTTTAGGGGTATATATCTTGTTTATACTTATACTATTTAGACACGTACTCATCTAGCCATACTTTCACTTACTTATACTTATATACGCGTACTTATACTTATACCCGTACTTGTACTTATACCCGTACTTATACTTATACGCGCACTTATATTTATACCCGTACTTATACATATCTGGGGGAAGATGCCGGAACTTTCGCGCG
>NW_007496592.1:0-270 GCF_000475195.1 Diaphorina citri
ATTTAATCATTAGGATTTTAGCATTCGGTTATTGTTGCTAATTTATGGCTACAAAGTAATATACATTTTTCTTTTATAATATCAAACTTTTTCTCATTTTTCGTCTCGTTCGGGGCATCTCTTCCCATGAAAACCCTACGAACAAGTGTCCTCTTTGTTATCAAATAACGAGGGCATGCTATGTTACAAGAAAAATATTACACAAGTATACAGTTTTACATGGATTACAAACTAAAAATTCAACTGTACAAAATAAATTTGAGCATAACT
>NW_007496593.1:0-270 GCF_000475195.1 Diaphorina citri
TTTCACTGGACGTATGTAAAGTATATTTGTAAAACTGAAACTCTATCAGCCAATTCCAGAGACAAAAATATACAGGAATGCATAGGTACATTAATATGTATAATCAAACTACTGGTGAGCTTCATAAAAGAGGATATACATACATACCTACTTATTTGAGTAGACGAAGCGATGGATTAAGTTCTATGCAGTGCAAAATCCTGCTTTTTAGGAAAATCCGACTTTACTTTAGTCTTTGGAATATATAATTGCAGGGGAAATGTACAAATA
>NW_007496594.1:0-270 GCF_000475195.1 Diaphorina citri
ATAGTGTGGAGGACCTGTGCGAAACGTACGGCGTGCACAAGTTGACCTTGCTGAGGTAAAGTTACCCCAAACTACCCTGCTTTTTTTATTTTTTATTATTATTGCGTGGTGTACAAAGTAAATGTGCTGAGGTAAAGTTACCCTGTACTGCAGTACTGGGACTACGAGCTGACCTGTGATAGTGTGGAAGACCTGTGCGAAACGTACGGGGTGCACAAGTTGACCCTGCTGAGGTAAAGTTACCCCGAACTACAGTACTCTTGGATTGTT
>NW_007496595.1:0-270 GCF_000475195.1 Diaphorina citri
GGGACGATGGGACCGCCGGTGTTACAGTTCCCTCTATCCAAGAGAGGGAACTATAACACCGGCGTACTACCTACTATTATTCCATCAAAATCCGGACGTAGACTATTTTAAGGAGTCTATGCCATCCAAGAATACACCCTGGTACCTGGGCAGACATCTTCTTACAAACTGGCAAACAGTTTCAGTCTAGTCAGGTCGTCAGGTACACGAATTCCAGAACACTTAAAACACATCATTCCAACTTCCCAACAGCAAGAGCTAAAGGGTTAG
>NW_007496596.1:0-270 GCF_000475195.1 Diaphorina citri
TGACCATCTGGGCGATTGTGTGCTCCAGGATTTTCCCGGTCCCATTTAGACTGGGTGAGGTTAATGTGAGGAGGGGGGAAGCTTGTCGCTCGCCGAATGTAAAGTGAGACCCCCGTCACTAAAGACCTTGACTGGATTTCACTAACCTTTTTTCTAGCTCCTAACAGCCTGTTAGCCTAACAGCCTGTTAAGGCCTGTTAAGGCTATACAAATCAAATGGAACGTAACAGAGTGTTAGCTTAAGAGGCCTTCTAGAAACTTTTTCAGTCT
>NW_007496597.1:0-270 GCF_000475195.1 Diaphorina citri
TTGATTACACTCATCTTGTTTAATTTACAAACAAGAGATGAGCTCAGAGTCCTCAGACACAATGGATTGTTTTCATTTCATTCCGTTTATCATGTCTCGGTTACGTTAAAATGCGATTTAAGCGTTTCCGCGAAACAAAATCACCGTTATTCAAAGATCGGAAATTGTAAATATTACAAAATCGGTATGTTTCCGGGGCACGGTTGGTCCAGTGGTAACGCGCTTGCTTGCCATGCAGAAGGTCCCGGGTTCGAATCCCACCATCGACAA
>NW_007496598.1:0-270 GCF_000475195.1 Diaphorina citri
CCCGTACAACCATGCTCTTGGTAATCTGAGGACAATTGTGGACACAACAAGGTGTTTTCAGTAGCTAAAACTACTTAGGAAAAAAACCTGCAGCTACTCAGTTACATTGGTATCTTATAACGAACAAGTTTATTAAATGAAATTTAATACAGTAGGTGGTACCTACCTACCTCCGTACACAGTTAAGGTAGGTAAGTACATTTACTTACAATATCAAATCTAAATATAACAGGACGGCAAGACAACAGTGTCAGTCATTGAATTATTTTT
>NW_007496599.1:0-270 GCF_000475195.1 Diaphorina citri
CCAGGCGAGCGTCTTGACCACTACGCCACCGAGGCAGGTAGACGTAAATTTAGCAGAATCTTTAGTTGACCAACAGCAGATAAAGGTCATGGAGTTCGAAGAATTGCAAATAAAATAGAATACCTAGGTATTTCTCTTAAGATTTTGAGATGTAATTCCCGTCCGGAAGAGGTGAAATCGCGAGAAGAGCTCATACCAGTGGCGTAGCGTGTATGTATGGCGTGTATGGCGGCCATACAACTCAAAAGTTCACTCTAATGCCCATAAATA
>NW_007496600.1:0-270 GCF_000475195.1 Diaphorina citri
TTGAGAAAGGGAAATAGTTTCAGTTTCCGAAAAGAAAATACAGTAGAACCTCGATTATTTCGACCTCCATTATATCAATTCTCTATTATATCAACTCCAAAAATCGGGGTTTTTCCCTATCTTTCAAGGAAGTCCTATTCTATCAGAGGAAGAGATCATTGAAAGTTCAAATAATGAGACTAATGACGAAGAAAACAGTACCGAAGACGTGTTTTTTGTGTTGTTTCTTGGTTTGTTTTATTTAATTTTAAAATAAAAAGGTATTTCTTC
>NW_007496601.1:0-270 GCF_000475195.1 Diaphorina citri
CAATAGGTATCATTTTTCACATATGAGCTCGGGACTAATTTCGTTGGTAGGCCTATACGGGATCGTTCCGACACGAAACTGGGAATGAAAGTATAATGGTTAGAAAGCTTGGAAAAAAAGCTATAAGAAAATGTAGAGTTTAGGTGGGTTATCTCTTTCCAACCTCCCCGTTGGAGCGTCTTTTCACTGAGCAATAGGTATCATTTTTCACATATGAGCTCGGGACTAAGTTGCTTGCTCGGCCTGTACGAGGTCGTAGCGACACGAAAT
>NW_007496602.1:0-270 GCF_000475195.1 Diaphorina citri
GGCAAGCCTACCTATATATATAAAAAAAATAATAAAAATAAAAAAAAACTTGAGTTATTCCCCGAAAGCTGATGCATCTAATGGTTTATAATAGCAATAACTATATTTTATTTACTTTCTTCTTCTTTCCTTTCTTTGTGTCAGTTATATCACTGATGATTCTCTCACGAACGAAACATGTCTGATTAAAAAATTAAGTAAAAATCAAACCATACCTGTAAAGTGTAAACGTTATTTCTCTCTCTATCTAATAACTAGGTATATTATCCA
>NW_007496603.1:0-270 GCF_000475195.1 Diaphorina citri
CAAAATTTAATTCGTTTTCATCGTCACCATCATCATAACCAGCTGTTATCACTACTAAAATTCATATCACTACTATGTTTGTAAGAACAACAGACAACTGAAGAACTGACTTTTTATGGCCTTTGCCTTCGGTAAGGAAAAGATTACCGAGGTACCTTGTTACCCCTACCCCCTACCCTACCCTACTACAACGACTGGGACTACTACAGGCTGCAACTTCTGCAAAGCAGCTCTTGAACGAATGACTCATTCTCATATCTTTTAGAATCT
>NW_007496604.1:0-270 GCF_000475195.1 Diaphorina citri
AATCAAAACTAATGCAATCTTCATTTCATCATGACATTTTTATGATCAGTTTTGACATATCCCAACTAAACTGAGGTTGTAAAATCATTAGATCCCAATTAATAAAAAAAAAATTTCTCTTAATTAACAAATCAAAATCAAAATTCTAGGTCGCGTATTCGATTTGCACCGGGGACGAATTTTATCCTGAATGTATCCTGAATCTTTCTCGGGAAGGCTGGCTGGACGATAAGACTTTTTGTTAGAGGTTTGACAGAGGGAACTGTAACT
>NW_007496605.1:0-270 GCF_000475195.1 Diaphorina citri
AATCAGATCCACTATGTTACTCATCATTGGAAGTATTGAGTGAAGCTATAAATATAGTAGATGTATAACATGTAGGTGATTGCATTTTCTACATTACAGACTGAAAATTGGGACCCGAAGTTTTTAATATAGTCCAGTAAGATGAGGATTTTTCCAGGAAAAAATTCCCAAAGTTTTTTTCTCGACGGTTTCATATGTATTTTTTGGCGCTGAATCCGAATTTCAACTTTGCCACCTCGCCAGAGGTGAGCTAACTCCGCCAGGCGCCGC
>NW_007496606.1:0-270 GCF_000475195.1 Diaphorina citri
GGTTGAGGGAGAGAGAGGGAAAGAATCAAGGAAGGAAAGAGATAGATAGAGAGAGAGAGAGAGAGGGAGGGGGGAGGGAGAGTCAAGGAAGGAGGAAGAGAAAGAAGGGACAAAGGAAGAGGAAAAGAGCTAATTAGTTTAGACAAGGACTTATCAGCTTATCAAACGGTACAAAACAGTAGTACATACATGCATGTACAATGTACATCAAGGTAAATCACACATGGTATAATACACCGTGGTACATCGCACTAGGGTACAGCAGGTATT
>NW_007496607.1:0-270 GCF_000475195.1 Diaphorina citri
ATCGATACAGATAGGTGGAAACGCATTGCTTTTATCCTCTTCAACACCATGTGGTCTTATGGAGACATTAAAAAAAAATTGTCTAACTGTAGGGGTGGATTTCGCCAATACTTTTTCAGCCCTCACAAGGCCTATTGGGCTAACAGCCTGTTAAGTTCCATTTGATTTGTATAGGCTTAGCAGGCTGTTAGGGGCTAAAATGGATTGGTGAGCACACACCTCATTAGTTTATTTATTTTTATTTAAATTGACTATGGTCTGATTTCCAAT
>NW_007496608.1:0-270 GCF_000475195.1 Diaphorina citri
AAAAGAAATCACTAGATTTTTAAATTCTCCCAAATGGTAGTTTATTCGTGGTTTTTGAGGGTAGAAGTCTCATATAATTTTTTTTTTATATAAGTAGTGAAAAATCCTCTATAGACAATGGAAAAACTGGTTAACTTTTTTACTTTCTCTGACTCTAAGAACTTTTTTTTTAAAGCTAGCAGCACGCTATTTGCCAGATGGTCACCCATCCGGGTACTAACCACGCGCACCCGTGCTCAACTTCAGTGATCCATGCGGAACTGGTGCTTT
>NW_007496609.1:0-270 GCF_000475195.1 Diaphorina citri
AGGTTTCTGCGACTCATTTATTTCCCGTATCTACTCTGCTTCATTGGATCTACCCACTCTTGAAGAAGGTGGGTAGGTAAGCTTTGAAAGTCTCCACCTAGAATGCCTAGATTTATCTCGTTTCCCTTGGTTTAATCCTATGCCTTGAGTACCTGATTCTAATGAAACACGGTTATTTCATAGCTTGATAGCTATCTATGTATTAGGTAGCTTTGCCCTGTATGTATGTCTAGCCCACCTTGTTGTTAAAAGTGTAGTCGGTATCTACCT
>NW_007496610.1:0-270 GCF_000475195.1 Diaphorina citri
CAATAAACCATATAAACGAGTTTATAGAGCACATTGAAATATTGAAAATACCTATACTAATCCTAATACTTCTTAGAAATAAAGAAAGACCAGGATACCAAATCTCTTTCCACAGTCCTGAAATGACAAATCCTTAACTTCCTAGTAAATATAGCTGTTATATCTGTTCCTATTAATTCCTAGTAAAAAAGGATTGGTTATTTTCTTGTCATTTTTCCTGTCATCTAGATTCTGAATTTCAATAGTGCAGATGTGGTAGATGATGCCAGT
>NW_007496611.1:0-270 GCF_000475195.1 Diaphorina citri
CCGTCACTCTTGTGTCAGTCCCATCCTCCTGTCTCTCTCTCTCTCTCTCTCTCATGTGAAGGTAGAAAAATTTCGTTCCCTTATTTCTTTCGAATTTTTTCCTCCTCCTCCTCCTCCTCCTCCAGGTTTCTATACTTTTCTTCATTTTGTGTTTATGTATTTTCCGTGTCATGTGCGCCATGCCATGCCCCTTCCTCCCCATCTCAAACAATTTCACATTCTTATACGAATACGACGTTGTCTTTCTCTACAAACAGAGCATAATATTAC
>NW_007496612.1:0-270 GCF_000475195.1 Diaphorina citri
CGAATTCTTGAATATTTGTCTCTTGAAATACGAGTATCTCTTTTTCCGTGTCCAGCTCGTTCGTCAAATCTTGTCCATCCAGAAAAGAGCGGTCTGGATGGCCGTGTCATTAGCAAAAATTCTAGCTCTTGAAGTATAGTTTGAGAGCTCTTGAAGTATAGTATAGCTCTTGAAGTATAGTTTGAGACTTTGTAATTGATACACTGGGATATACTCGTGTGTCTCTTCAAACATGTTTACTTTGAGACTTTGTTTTGGTGGATGTGTCCA
>NW_007496613.1:0-270 GCF_000475195.1 Diaphorina citri
TACAACAGGACTAGCTAATTATTATCTGAAACCAGTGGGAGACTAAAAGTCCGTTCACACTTGTCATTCGGAAAAAAATCGTGTCGCGTGTAGTGGGAACACTCCCATTTAAATTACATTGCCTACAAGAACATTCGGGGAAAAAAATCGGATGAAACTCAGGACAAGAGTGAGAACGGGCCTTTAGAGGTCTTACAAAAAGTGAGAGAAACCTTTCTTCAATCGACTCACGACCCAATCGATTTCTTCTTCGATTAATCGTTACTATCT
>NW_007496614.1:0-270 GCF_000475195.1 Diaphorina citri
GGAGGACAGGTCATAAATTGTCGTCAGCCTTCGCCGCATTTGTTGAATTAAGTTTCCTGTTTTTCTTTTTAACAATGTTTTTCCTTTTCCTTGGAACGACCCTTTCTTTTGAACGTCCTCGTGAAATGGACGACTCCTGTGTTAAATTTTCAACACTCACTGTTCTCCTTCTGTCGTCAAATTTCCTAAGCCCCCCCCTCCTGTTTTTTTGTTCAGATCTATTTTCAGACTTAAGTTCCGAGAAATTAAAATAGAGCCGGAAATTATTAA
>NW_007496615.1:0-270 GCF_000475195.1 Diaphorina citri
TACCTAGATGCCTACACAGCCAACTTATGCCTACGTATGTACAAGTTCATGTACACATTTCGCCCCATCTCTTCTCATCACGCCGTCCCATAATCAAGCTATTCGGCTTGGAAACTCACTGTTTTACAAATAATTTGAAAACTTGGCCTGAATATTAATGTGCTGAATTCAGCACGTGAGATGAGATGTTCAGTATGTAGATTTCCAGCTTTGAATTTGAACAAAGGGCACACAGATTTGTAAACAAGAGTACAGGCGAGATTCAAAGAC
>NW_007496616.1:0-270 GCF_000475195.1 Diaphorina citri
ATAGTTCCCTCGATCAACCCTCCTCGAAAAAAAAAAACTCTAGAGCGCCACGTCCGACGTACAGGGGAATCAGGGAATGAATACCAACCATGCACAATGTTGCTTAACTTCAGTGATACGTCGATAGTTGGTCTATTCAACGTCCCATTGCCTCAAGCTAAAACAGAAGCACCTAAAATTCGTAATATCAGTAGGTAACTTGCAGAGCGCTGGTGCTCCGACACTTTCTCTTGTGAACGGATCTTTTTTCTACAAAAAAAAAAAAAAAAA
>NW_007496617.1:0-270 GCF_000475195.1 Diaphorina citri
TCGTAATCGTAATCGATTATAAAAAATAATCGAAAGTATAATCGATTATGAAAAATAATCGGAAAATCACATTTTGGTGTTTTTGCCAATGGAGCAGTTGCAAATGGGTAAAAATTATTAATAAATGGTCGATTCCTATGTAAAAAGTTGGGGAAAAATCCAAATCTGAGGTCAAAATTCCGAAAAAATAAGTTTAAAAGGTCGAAAATTCAATTTTTATTTTCCGTTCTAATGAAAGAGTTCAAATATGTGTGACGTCAGACTTTACGC
>NW_007496618.1:0-270 GCF_000475195.1 Diaphorina citri
AAAGACCCTTCGTTTTTACAGTTCCCTTTATCAAACTCTTAATAGTAATAATCGTCAGGTTTTCTCCTAATAAAGCTCCGTTTAGACTAACCAACTAGTTACCTACCTAGCTGTCGGATTGACTATTCCTTTGTCCTAAGTTTTTCCTCTCTTTATTTTTAGTCCACTGCTAGTTCTTATTTTCATTCTGTTGGAATGAAGAGAGGTCGATATGATTTGACTTGAGGACTGTACCTTGCCCTATAAGGTTTGCGTGTTAACAAAGTGTTG
>NW_007496619.1:0-270 GCF_000475195.1 Diaphorina citri
TCTCGGAACGGCTGACTTTTTCCCATTCCTATCCTTTCTAAATCTCAGGCTTAAAAAGCTTTTAAAAAGCAGGAGATTCACAAAGGAGGTCAGCTTCGATGGTAATAGTGGTCAATGCACTCGCCTTACACACGGAAGACTCGGGTTCGATGACATACAAGAGGGAGAAAGGTAGACACATGGACACAAGAACAGTTGGAAGAAATAAATAGACGATTTGTACAAGAGAGAAAAAGTCAGACTGAAAGTATATTGTGGAATGATGGTACT
>NW_007496620.1:0-270 GCF_000475195.1 Diaphorina citri
TTAATAGAATTAACTCCTACCCCCCCTTCCCCTTCATCCTATCTTCAATACTCAATAGTCAATACCCATCAAAGTATTATTACCTTATGTACTTAGGTAATAATACTTAGTACACCCGCCTCGGTGGCGTAGTGGTCAAGACACTCGCCTGGTAAACAGGAGGGCGTGGGTTCGATCCCAGCCGAGGTATGGAATTTTATTCTCATTTATTTGAGATTTTGACCACATAATAGTGGAGCTCTAAGGGTGGTTAGGTGGTAGAGAACGCCT
>NW_007496621.1:0-270 GCF_000475195.1 Diaphorina citri
AAAAGGATTCTCTCCACAAATCAATCTATAGGTAGGTACCTCTCTGTTCAATAAAGTGCAAGTACAATAGGTATGTACATTGTACGAGTACAATACTGACTAACATGATGTCCTGTCCAGTACAGAACGTATTTCATTTGGCAATTTTTGAATATTGACAGGAGGTGATAGGTACTTCCTTCATCCTTCCTTTATTTTTAGCCCGTCCTTCCTTTATTATTACGATAGTAATAACAAAAGGTATAGTGGACGGGCTATTGTATTCGCTTC
>NW_007496622.1:0-270 GCF_000475195.1 Diaphorina citri
AAACTCGCGAAAACTGAGACATGTTTTCGTCAACTTATATGAGACTTGAAAGGTCTAGAATTTAGAACGATGAAAACAAAGCCTTGGATATTTCACCTACTTGTACTTATATTGCCGCCTATCAAACTGAGCAAAAGTTTAGGGCACGCCCTAACTATAGCGAAATTTCTGTATCTGCCATAACTGCCATTACATTGTCCAAGTTAAACTCAATGCTAGACCATCAGCTTTCACCAAAACTTTTACTGACAATCAAACAGGAGTTTATAA
>NW_007496623.1:0-270 GCF_000475195.1 Diaphorina citri
CATTAAACAAAATTGGGTAATCAAGGGAGGGAGGGGGGGACAATATTTCCTATTCAAATCATTTCATGTAGGTACACTTGTTATTTCACTAACATTCTCATCTTCAGGATTCATGCTTGGGGAGACAGTTTACAAGAAGCATTTGAACAGTGTGCCAATGCCATGTATGGTTACATGACAGAAATTGAGTATGTGGAAATGAAGGAAACTCAAGACATTGAAGCTGAAGGAGATGATCTGCTAGGGCTCCTGTTTCATTTTCTGGATGAG
>NW_007496624.1:0-270 GCF_000475195.1 Diaphorina citri
GAGTTTACGAAAACATGAAAATTGAATCAAAGACCGTTTACTATATAACCTATTTATGTCCGGGACCACAGATTAAGATTAAACTTGGGCCCGAGCATTAGTCAATATTACGTAGGTACTACCTACTTGCCTAATGCCCAATTGAAATTTATCTGAGTTTTAGGTTCGTACGACACATGGAAAATACCTAATCATTGATATTTTGAGTTCAGAAAGTCATTTTGTACCTATCTCTTGGCAAGAAGGTCCAAAAAGGTAAAGATAACTTAC
>NW_007496625.1:0-270 GCF_000475195.1 Diaphorina citri
CAAAAGAGTGGTATATCATTCTAAGAATTTTATTACTACAAACTCTCCTCAGGTTGTTGAATATATGCATAAGGTAGCGCATTTTCTTAGTCAAAGTTTGAGTGTGTACTGTCCATTTGAGGTGGTGATCAATAAATACTCCTAAGTACCGGATGTTGGTTGTTTTGTCTAAGTAAGTTAGTTGGTTGTCAGAGGAGGGAATTGTAAGAGTCATGTTATCTGGTGGTTGTCCAGTCGAAGTTATTGAAAATGTCATGTATTTAGTTTTGG
>NW_007496626.1:0-270 GCF_000475195.1 Diaphorina citri
ATTCAGCAACTTCGCGATGTGAACCTGATGCAATTCCTTGCAACAAGGACTCCGTCACGATGGAAGTTTTTGAGAGAGATTTTCCTCCTTGGTTTCTTTCTTAGGTTACAATCTGGCGATTGATGGGATGATGGGCAACAGCAGTTTAGTTCTTCTTCTCCTTTCATTCCGATCTTGAGCTAGTCGTTTGCTCCATGTAGTTCTGGCATCCCATGGTACGATAGTAATCACTGACTTCGTGGGCGCACCGCACGCAGGCGCGGGGTTGCC
>NW_007496627.1:0-270 GCF_000475195.1 Diaphorina citri
CACTGTACATCTCAGCAGTTTTTCCTCCTGACAGGTTTATCTCAAATCCATTTTCTCTACAACTATTTATTTTTTACATAGCTCTCTCTCTCTTCACTCTACAGGAAATACCCATTAGCTACCTATTGCATTTAATGCCCTTAAAAACTGAATACTAGTTATTATATTAAACAAACTATGTGTATATTAAAGTTCCCAAATCCCAACTAAATTCCATTGAAAGTTTAAACCCCGGCACAAATACTACGATCCGTCCACCGACCCATGTCC
>NW_007496628.1:0-270 GCF_000475195.1 Diaphorina citri
CCAGACAACATTTCCTCGCGATTGATTAGTCACTAGAATTTCGGAACCTAAGAGTTTTCTTATCTTTCAATTACTTACAAGTCTTATAACTTATAACAGTTATGTATAATCGAACATGCACTCATGTACATCCATCTTATTGTTTGACTAGGTGCAAATTTATTGCTTCGGTTGATAAGCCCAGGGTCAAATGTAAATCTAACGTATGAGTGTTTATTCTGGGAGTTTCCAGAGGAGAAGAATGTACATTAACGTCCCTTCCCTAACTTC
>NW_007496630.1:0-270 GCF_000475195.1 Diaphorina citri
ACTCGGCACACCGCGAGGGCGTTATGCGGAATAATAATGGTTGCGAGCGGATGGACTGGAGAGGCCCAGTCCCTAAGATCGCGAAAATACTCCGGATTTTCCGCTCAATGAGGTTGTTAGCAAAACCATCCAGTGAAAAACAAACACAGCACTAGTAAATAATTTAGAAAATGTGAGAATATTTTAAATTTATTGTTATCTAATTTGGTAGATATTTACACTTTTATTTATTTTATTTTTTTTTTATATATAAAAAAAAATATATTTGTT
>NW_007496631.1:0-270 GCF_000475195.1 Diaphorina citri
ACTACCCATGTTATAAATACCCGCGCGGTACAAGAAAATGTAGTAAAATCGGTGCGGTGGAGCCCGTTTTGCGAATTTATGTATTTTCATTGAAGAAAATAGAACAGGTTCAATATGAAAATTTTTTTTAGTTAGATAGGTATCACTTTTTTAGCTTCTCATTGTTAAAAATGTAGGATTGTAGGGTAAACTAACAAAAAAATCTGGTGTGAACATCACACGACTTTCCTTATCCTATTGAATGGTGCTTATTTGGGTGTTCTGTTGTAA
>NW_007496632.1:0-270 GCF_000475195.1 Diaphorina citri
ATATTACAAGTAAAGGTTTAAGGTTTGTATATTTTCTGAAAAACATATTTCTTTTCCAGGGGTATTTCGGTTTAGAAGATGTCCTTTTTTGAATGCGAAACACAATTTTCCCACTTTTTCTTCTTCTTAGATTTTAATGTGACAAAAATGTACTTATACTGTAGGTGGGTAGCTATTAGAAGGGAAATGGTTTAAATTTTGTTTAATTAAAAAGAATAAAGAAGGGGAAAAAATGAAAATAAATCTCATGATGTGTTGGATTTTACATCC
>NW_007496633.1:0-270 GCF_000475195.1 Diaphorina citri
TCTCAAATTACTGGGGAAGAAAGATTTGATGAGAAAGAAGAGGACACGGAAAGTAAGTAAGTAAGTACAGGCCAGTACTTCTTAAATTCTGGATTAACTGAAATCCCTTGATCAGACATAAATGGGTAACAACCTTACTTACTTACTTCTGTATCCGTGAGATAGGAAAGGCACTTATCTCACGGTGTTGGAAGGATTGGGGGTTTAAAACCCTTTGAACCCCTTTGTTAGGGGTTGTTTAGTAAGAACCAGTGACGATTTTTTTGTGTG
>NW_007496634.1:0-270 GCF_000475195.1 Diaphorina citri
TTTTTTTTTTTTTTTTTTTTTCCTCCACACTTCGCGCTCAGAAAATATAGGTATTGATGCTGTGATATTTTCTCTGGGGGTGGAATTAGGACTGTTAAGTCGGTAGAACAAGCCCCTGTAACATCTACACAGTAGCATTTTTAGCAACAATTTGGGGTGGGTACTTTTTTCTTCTTTTTTTTTGTAGGTAGCTCGATCGTACCTATTACCTACTTACTTACGTACGTACTTGATACATAGCATTTGTTGATCGGTCTTCATCTTCAGAAG
>NW_007496635.1:0-270 GCF_000475195.1 Diaphorina citri
CCGCCCCCGGCGGGAATCGAACCCGCGGCCTAGCGCTTACAAGGCAGACGCACTACCAACTAAGCTAACTAGGCTGGCGATTTTCATTTTGGTTAGGTACTTTTGAGAATTGTGGAACTGATTGGCAATTAAAGATTCTAAAAGTCCGCAAATGTCTAAAAGATTCTAAAAGTTCGGATACAAACGTTGCTTATTAAATTGGTCCCTTCATATTAATTACGTGAAAACTCGAGCCGCCAAGGCCTTGAACGCCCTTAAAATGGTTTGCAA
>NW_007496636.1:0-270 GCF_000475195.1 Diaphorina citri
TATGAGGCGAAAGAAGTGGGGACTTTCAAAATTTTTAAATAGGGCAGTGTTTCACCGTAAATAGGGCAAGGTTTAACCCTAAATAGGGCAGGCTTTGACTGAAGGTGAAAGGGACAAAAATATCTGAAGTACCTATACCTTGAATTTTTTCAAATATCTTGGATCAATTTTCTTTTCCGATTCATTCCTTCTTTCGTCCAAGGTACATGCGAATTTTTCAGGCCAATTTAAGTGCCTAACTTACCCACCTATCTATCCATCCATCGTTGC
>NW_007496637.1:0-270 GCF_000475195.1 Diaphorina citri
TCTGGCGGCAACCAAGTTTCACTCAAAAGAATCACATCCAAACTATCTGGATATGAACAAATATTTTGTAGCAATTCAGGGAGTTTTGTATTGAGACCTCTACAATTTTGATAGAATATGTTAAAGCTAAGATAATTGACAGGTACAGAGATATTTCTAACATTTCTAGCAGAAACAAAACTATCATGAGGCGGCTCGGTCATCATGTTGAATTGGTACCATCTCCTGACTCAGATGCATTTTGAGAGATTTGGTTCGAGTCAGATCTAT
>NW_007496638.1:0-270 GCF_000475195.1 Diaphorina citri
CGAGGGGTTTCAGATAGTTTATGTTATCGACAGGAGTAGTCTAGTCTGGAGTACAGGAAAGGAATAGTCTAGTCTGCAGTTCAGAAACACGTGCCACAGGTAAATTGAAATTGTCAGCGTGTTCAACTCTTCAATTTGAGCTCAGAGGAACGAAGTTATTTCAGACGTCACGTGTTTCACATTACAAGACCTTATCAGACCTTAGGCCAGCCTTATGCCTTAGGGCCCTTAGGCCATCCAATCACGATCGGGCTGTCAGACAATTGGAAC
>NW_007496639.1:0-270 GCF_000475195.1 Diaphorina citri
GATATTTTCTCAACATCTCGTTTAATTTTCTCGTAGTAGTTTCGTAACTGTTAGTTTTACGTAAATTTAAGAGTAAACATTATTTTCTTTAAACTCGTTTAGATCCTTATTTATTTCATTGATGATTAATTAGTTATTCACACTCGAGAAAAGAGAATCATACGTAAGTATTTTTCTAATTCATTTTCCGATGTTAAAATATATCTTTCACAACTTGGTTGTATATTTTTTTTTTTTTTTTCTAATTAGAAACTATTATTACTACCTAGT
>NW_007496640.1:0-270 GCF_000475195.1 Diaphorina citri
CTAACTAACCTAGCCTAACAATCCTCAAGCCTAACTAACCTAGCTCAATCCTAACTAACCTAGCCTAACAATTCTCAAGCCTAACTAACCTAGCCTAACAATCCTCAAGCCTAACTAACCTAACCTAACCTAACCTAAACTAACAAGCCTAACTAAACTCTAACCTAATAATAAACCTAGCTTGGGTAGAATACACAATATTAATAGAACATCAGAATAATGGGTAGGTAATATGCGTATACATAATTCTATTATGATAACGTAGCTCAA
>NW_007496641.1:0-270 GCF_000475195.1 Diaphorina citri
ACTCCTTCCTTCCTCTAAATCTCTCACTCCAATTTTATCTTCTTCTCACATGATCTCACAGGAAAATCTTACAAAAAGGTCGAAATTTGAATTTTCCTATGTGCGAGTAATTGGGGTTATGCAATCATGTGTAGTCTGTAAATCCACGTTAAGTGGGACGGTATTATAAGGAAAGTAAAAAGGATAAACGGAAAAAAGAGAGAGAGATATGGAAGAAAAGAGAGAAAGAGAGACATGGATGGAAAGAGAGAGAGAGATATGGAGAGAAAG
>NW_007496642.1:0-270 GCF_000475195.1 Diaphorina citri
CAAATCAAAAGATAAAAAGTAGGTAGGTAAATGAGATATTATCATTCATATTTTTACCCATTATAATAGGTTATGAGTACAGGTACTCAGTGGTGTACCCACAACGGTACAACATTACTTACTTAGATGTTGTCTACTTAATGTGGAGAATAATTGCTAAGTTAATCTAGTAGGTACCTACCACCCTACCAGTAGGTATGGATGAGGAAGATGGGATCTGATAACATACAGGCCTCATCTCACTCATCTAGCTATGTAAATAACATGTTA
>NW_007496643.1:0-270 GCF_000475195.1 Diaphorina citri
CCTGTTAAGCTAACATTATTTGCATAAAAAAATACAACTCATGTCTCGAGTTGACTACTCATTTAAAATCATGATGTAGCTGGCAGAGCGAATGGTTTTTTTCCCTATTATTTACATACCTACGTATCGGCCTATCAACTAAGGGGACTCCCATCTGCTGAATTTCTCTTGTGGCTTTATTCGAGACCGGGACCTATTTCACCAACGACTTTCGAGTCACAGGCATGTATTTCTCGCTCAGAAAATATATTGTACTGTTCGTGAAATAGA
>NW_007496644.1:0-270 GCF_000475195.1 Diaphorina citri
TTCTCTAGGAGAAGGAAAAAAATCTGCAGAGCAAAATGTCTAATGAGGGATGTTCATAATCTCATTAATGGGAAAATGGGAATCATATTATTCCCATTAGACACAAGTAAAGCAAAGTGCGCATTGTTTTTCAGTTATACAGGGTGTTTAAAAAAAAAAGTTGCCACCCCTGAAAACTCGAGAACCGTTTGGAATTCTAAAACACGTATTTCTTTATTTTCAAGGGGAACCTATTTAAGGGGATCTCAATTTTTCGGCACTATCAGGGGC
>NW_007496645.1:0-270 GCF_000475195.1 Diaphorina citri
TTTAACTTTCTGTTTTCTTCTGCTCTGGTCTCCGTTTGGTAAATCTGTGTCGCGACAAAGTAATGATCTGCCACTTTGAAGGAGGAGGAGGAGAAGAAGGAGGAGGAGAAGAAGAAGAAGAGAAAGGAAAAGGAAAACTAAAAAGGAGGAATAAGAACTGACAAACTGGCAACCAAAGGTCAGCTAAGACATAGTTCCAGAAGACCTACATACATAGTTACTATTTACTCTTATATTAATATAAATAGGTAATAGTGGAATAATAAACGT
>NW_007496646.1:0-270 GCF_000475195.1 Diaphorina citri
GTTGTCCAATCCAAAATGTCCTTGATTAAACATTGTGCTCACACGTTGCTCATATAGGTAACATATTTCTTGGATAATGGATATATAAGATGTACACTGACGTGCAAAAATTCGGGTTGGAAAATTAAGAAGAAAACTAGACAACCAAAGACAGTGCATTGAGTTTTTTCAATATTAACAATTTTGCCCTTAAAAATAGAGCCAACTTTTAGAAAACCAAACACCTTGAAGAACATTTTTATGTGGCCCTTAAAAATAGAGTCAATTAGA
>NW_007496647.1:0-270 GCF_000475195.1 Diaphorina citri
TAATAATAATAATAATAATAAAAAATAAAAAAAAACAGCCCAAAAGTGTCAATTTCTCTCTTCTTCTTTGCCTTTTCTCGTGTTCAGACAGGATCAGCATTTTTCATCAGTCTCTCAATCAGCCCTAGCTAAGGTGATTGCATTGGGCTCACATTTGGTTTTGGCTACCAAAATATTACAAAGTGGATGGTTTTCAGACTCAACCTTGGCTACTTCTTTAGCAAGAGAAATTTCAGGCTGATCTCTTCCCTGTTTAAGGTCATCCAGCCA
>NW_007496648.1:0-270 GCF_000475195.1 Diaphorina citri
TCCTTTCTCCTCTCATCCCCTCCCTTTCTCTACATGGTGTAAGTGTTTTCACAATTTATTGCTTTCGAAATCTTATTTCGCTTTCTCTTTCAACACTCCGTGTCAAAAGTTGAGATGGAAGTCGATTTGACGGGTCTATCGATATTTTTGAAAGTAGTCCGTCCCGTTTTCTTATTTCCTCTAGTATTTTAGGTTCAGTTTTGGCCTAGGGTTAGTTACTGAGACTAGGTTACCAAGATGTAAAAGATCTGTTTGACAACCTCGGACTGG
>NW_007496649.1:0-270 GCF_000475195.1 Diaphorina citri
TGTGTACAGTTGTGATTAAGTGCCATGCGTCACACTACCAGGCATTAAGAACCAAACACATAAGAAAGTTAGGCTGTACTACGGAGACCTTAACCTATTTAGAGTGTTAAATTCTTGGCTGTTAATTTTTTTTGAATTGCTATAAAACTAATCGAGTCATGACTTCCTATTAGATATGAGGAGATTCATTTGGTAAGTGCGTAGGATTATCAAATTTAAATCAAGAAGGAGACGTTTGGGTGTTTTAAAAGGAAGCTTTTACTCTGAGTT
>NW_007496650.1:0-270 GCF_000475195.1 Diaphorina citri
AATTATCTGAAATCGATGACTACTCTTCTGTAAACGCAACAACATAGGATTGCAAGCAAAATAAATGAATTAGGACAATCATGTTCTAGTATCAAAGGCTGGTGTATAAAATGTCGACTAAAATAATCATGTTTATTTGAAAGTTGAAAAAAGGTTACGATTGAATCAATTCATTTGATATTTGAAAGTCCGAAATTTCATTTGATATTTTAAATTGTTGATTCTATCTGACAAATAGAAATTGTTGATTTTATTTTTGGCAACAAAATA
>NW_007496651.1:0-270 GCF_000475195.1 Diaphorina citri
CATACCCTGCACTAAGTTCTGTAGCTGTTCCAGCCCTGCGCTCTCTGATTTTTGTCGTCCTGAAATACAAAATTTCAGAAACATTAATTAGTTAGACAACTAGTCTGGCTGGGGGACTTTGAACAGGGAGTGGTATACTTGAATTTCCCTTGCTCAAGAAATAGCAAAAGGTTGAGTGCGAAGGGCATCCACTCGTAAACTTTGTAGCCAAAACCAAATGTCAGTCCAAAGCAATCACCCCAGAGCTGATTGAGAGAATCTGAGTTTTCT
>NW_007496652.1:0-270 GCF_000475195.1 Diaphorina citri
TGCCCAATGCTTCCTTATCATTGCCTGGAAATTCAAACAACAAATGAACATATTGTAGGACTTGGATGTGAAGGTAAGGAGCTGAAATTGTTCCCTCACATAGGTTGACAGTTGGGTCAATAGAATACATTCACCACCTTATCCCTTGGCTAGAGGACATTAAACAGAGAGTAGACTAGTGTCTAGCTGTGGGACTATAAACAGGGAGGAGAACAGCTATCCCTAACCAGCCTAGCTAGCTGGCATTTTTTCAAAGGGTTATCTACTTTT
>NW_007496653.1:0-270 GCF_000475195.1 Diaphorina citri
AACTGTTTTCGTACCGCATGGCATTCGAAATTTAATAGATCTCATTTATTTCAAACTACTTCTGTGGTGAAGTGGTCAAGACGCTCGACTAGTAGTCAGGAGGGCGTGAGTTCAATCCCAGTCGAGATATGGAATTGAAGAATTTGACCAAAATAATACATAGTACCTCTCAGGTTTTAGGACCAAATTCAATCCGACACTTTGTCCGGTTACATTCCCACGAAATCCACAAATCCTTCTTGTTCAGTTTCTTGAAAAGTCCAAAGTCCA
>NW_007496654.1:0-270 GCF_000475195.1 Diaphorina citri
AAATTCAATTTCGATGGCAGCGATGAAGAGGACCAGAACTTTAGTGACGAGGATGGCTTTGTGGACGATATCACCGACGAAGGTAGGTGCTGACATGAATTCTAACCTCAAAATTCCGTATGCCACAAACACCTTTCTACCTTTTGCCCCAAATAAACCCTTGATTAATACTAATGGCCAGAACCATCAGAGTTTTTCAGTAAAACGTAGAACACTCTCAGGAAAAAGGGTCTTATCCCAGCACTATGATTCCAGTCCGGTCCCTTTTAT
>NW_007496655.1:0-270 GCF_000475195.1 Diaphorina citri
TTCTGTGTATGCAATATGCAACAATTCAGTCGAATTTCGCGTTATTTTCATAGTATAACTTCTCGCTGTTTCTTATTTAAAAAAAAAATGTTATATCTTTTTCTACGTTTCCATTGAAAATTAAAAAGGTTCTCTAATTTTATTTATTAAGATAAGAATCAACCACGGATCAAAACAAAGATAACACTTGCAGATATAGTTCCTAGTCCATCCAAGAGAGGTCAGCACTTCCTAGCTCCTAAAAAGGGCGGGGGATCGTTTTGTCCCGTG
>NW_007496656.1:0-270 GCF_000475195.1 Diaphorina citri
GATACTTGAGCAATTCAATCAAACAAACCTAATAATAATCAAGTAGGTAATCATCATCGTGATTCAGTAACAAGGTCGTGATGAACTGAATTGAATTGATTGGTAAGGACAATGTTAATCCTTGATGCAGAGAAGTCAGGTGTTGAACAAATGTATTATCTTTCAATTTTGAGCATTTTGAGTTTTGTGACTTTTTTTTGTGCGCTAATGCAACGCGGGGTTATTATGGGTTAAAAGCATACCATTGGATTTTGATTATACTGTTCATTG
>NW_007496657.1:0-270 GCF_000475195.1 Diaphorina citri
GTGGTTCCATGTAGAGATGAGAAACAAGGATGTTTATAATCAGTTCTACCTTACTAACCGACAGACGTCGCCGCGTCCGTCAGTTATTATAGGTAAATACTAATTTAAGCTACTCGTAAGTTGAGTAAGTTCTTACTGAGAGAAATTCCTTTTCAGTTCTTATTTACATAGCTATTTTTGCTCATCCATACTTAGGTAGGGTAAAACCCCCAATCGCCGACACCTGTTGTAATCGTGGACACCCTACTCGTATTTCTTTAATAATAAGAA
>NW_007496658.1:0-270 GCF_000475195.1 Diaphorina citri
ATGGCATAAAACACTGTTCCCTGTATATTTATGCTATCGTGCTAAAGTCGGATGTACAACCCGTTTTTCCACTCGGAGCAGTGTAGGTTAACTGGTACAGAAATGTTGTTTAGTTGATATAGTTCCACTACGTTCCAATCTTCCAATATGATCTTAGTGGATTTAATGCCACTGGATTATTTAAGAGGTTTGAATCTGGATAAAAACTGTCTTTAAATAACTATAGCCAGCCTAGTTAGCTTAGTTGGTAGTGCGTCTGCCTTGTAAGCG
>NW_007496659.1:0-270 GCF_000475195.1 Diaphorina citri
ATTCTGGTTAACTAATTGGACGCCAGTGGTGTATCCAATAGCCTCGTTAATCCAGCCATATAAACTTTAATAAGACAGACTTTAATAATTTATTATTAATTAAACAATTTGATCAAATTTTATGTTATAGTACTTATGTACCTACTTTATTTAATTGAAAAAGATAGGTATGTACAGAAAAGTGTGGGGTTTACGCCTTCGGCATTATCTGTCAATTTTGCATTCCTGCCAGGGTTAAACCATGAATTTGGAAACGAAATGAATCTCATG
>NW_007496660.1:0-270 GCF_000475195.1 Diaphorina citri
AGTTTCGCAATAATAAAAGGGGATTCATTTCCTCTCCAAATATCCGCTAAATTTTCATCAAATTTCCTTTTTCCCTTCGTCTCTCCTGTCTTTCCCCTCCCTCTCTCCTGTCTTTCGTTTTCGCTCTCTCCTGTCTTTCCTTCCCTCTCTCCTCATTTCTCTCCCTCCTCTCTTTTTCTCCCTCCCCTTCGGATCTCTTTCCCACACCTTGGAAAAATAAATTCAGTTTCATTTTATCCATCCACTTCCTTCTCTTTCTCCTCCTTCTTC
>NW_007496661.1:0-270 GCF_000475195.1 Diaphorina citri
TGGAACGAACTTCGAAGACTGTGAACAAATTCCCCCCAACTGTGGAACTCAGACCGTCGGTTCCGGTACCACTGTAAGGCCGTACCCTCTAATAAGTCAGCCACCCCAGCAAACAAGTCTCTTTCACTCACACGCCGACTAATGCGCTTATCCTCAACACTAGCTAGGAAAGCCTCAAGGGAAACCTGTGGATCATCCCCAGAAAATCTCAATTTCCATTTGTAAATCTCCCGATCCCTTCCCTCCATAGCATAGGAAGCACGCCGACGA
>NW_007496662.1:0-270 GCF_000475195.1 Diaphorina citri
TTTTAATATAGGATCGTTACCATTAGCGCTATCTACCGGATTTTTTCAGAAGTTATAGAAAACATCGTTCCGGATAAAGCTGTTTTTTTCGTTTCCCGCTATCACCCTTTGTTCTCATGCTATCGTTGACCAAAGTTAGTCACGCTAGTGACGGTCACTCTAGTGACGAAATTGAAAACATCGAATTTTTGGAGTTTTTCATTATTGTATTGTATTCTTTATCAAGGAACACTATCATCTATCATTCTGTTTGAAGTTAAATGATTAAAT
>NW_007496663.1:0-270 GCF_000475195.1 Diaphorina citri
GCCTATATCTCTCCAGGGAAAAGGAAAACAAATATGTCGGAGATATATCTAGAAAAATTAGGGGGAAAGGTAACAGAGACACGTATCATGATATAATGGGAAAAGAAAAGGTACCCGGAGCGGCAAAAAACCAACTTGAAGAATAAGTAGGGAAAAAAAAGAAACAATAATGAAAATGGAAACATGGTTGGAGGCAGAGGAGAGGGACGAAACAAAGTCCTTGGGGAAATCACAGCAGAAGCTTTTGGCTTATGTTTTTCTGGGCGCGTT
>NW_007496664.1:0-270 GCF_000475195.1 Diaphorina citri
ATAACTAATAACAGTGATAACTGAGAATTCCGGTGGGGCATGTTCTATTTCAGTAACTCTGTAATTGAAGATCTGCTTGCTGTAAACCACGGAATTCTGAACAATTTTGTTTGATCGGGTGAAACGCCCATCATGGACATATGGATTCTCGGAACAATATTCCCATCGGAAAGCTTGTGCTAGGTCTAAAATGTTTTAAACATTAACTCTGTAATTCTGAGAACTTAGTTTGTTTAAATATTTACTTTAATTCCTCTGTATCCTGTATCG
>NW_007496665.1:0-270 GCF_000475195.1 Diaphorina citri
ATAGCCACATGTCAAAATGACACTCGTGAATTTTAATAGGTGACGAATCACATGTCATTATCGCATCCTGCAATCTCCAATTTAAATGGAATTCACAGGCAGTAGAATTTGTTCGTTTCCTAGAAACTAGAAACCGTTTAGTTTGGAGAACACGAGACTATGAGGTCACGTGTTGATTTGGATCTCGGCTGGAAGTTCAGCTATTGACCTCATGGTTGATGATCATCGCTCAGTCTACATATCTATTTATGATCTACAAACATAGAAGTA
>NW_007496666.1:0-270 GCF_000475195.1 Diaphorina citri
TATTTATTTACGAGCAGGGTTACCCGTCCTTTTTTACGGGAAGAGGGGAGGTTGTACCTTGCCGATTACGCTGGCTGATAGTGAAATTTTTCATCCCAAATTTCAACAGATTTGTGGTTCATATTTTCATATGCATGTACTGGTTACGTAATGGTCACGCCAGTCGTATCTCGTGGGTTATCTGTTCGGGACCTTCTGCTTGCCATGCAGAAGGTCCCGGGTTCGAATCCCACCATCGACAAAAATTTGTACTCGTTTTTCGATTGCAAA
>NW_007496667.1:0-270 GCF_000475195.1 Diaphorina citri
CATAAGGGCTATTAAGGTAGAAACACACTACTATCACGTCACGTGAGCTCACGTGATTGCTTAATCCAAGAGATAAACGCGAAGCCTCAGCTCATATTGTGGTCCCAGCTTTTAAATTTCAAACGAGATGTATTTTGCTCTTTTGCATACGAGAAAATCGAGAAATATATTCTTATGAGTGCCTGGAAACTTGTAGCGTATATGCAATGTGCAAGGATCCATGAACAGCGCTATCAGCGATGCTTCAAAAAACAGAATTTCTCTAAACCT
>NW_007496668.1:0-270 GCF_000475195.1 Diaphorina citri
TTGCTGAATCAGAATTTTCCGCAATGTTCAGTAAGAAATTTATTTATAGGTAGTACTCTAGTAAGGACGCCACAAGATGTGCACAAAAAGAACTTTTGAAATTATGTTATACACTTAAGGACGTAGGTACAGAGATGGATTTAAACCATACGGATCAACAATATAATGGATTTCGTCCCACAGAGTCTCGAGAAAAATTCCATCTCAGGACAAGAAGATCACGGGACGTCATTACAAGCAATGGTACCTTCCAAGATTTCTAGCTTCACA
>NW_007496669.1:0-270 GCF_000475195.1 Diaphorina citri
AAAAAAATTGTTTTGATTGGAAGGTAAGTTATTATTACTTTATCTAACTGAAACCGCTACCAATCGGTAGCAAATTTTATAAGGTTTGGTTTTCTTGGTATTGCAATTTGATTGCCCAATTTTTTAAAGTAGAATTTTCCAGAAGTCCGGAAAAAGTCACCCCTTTGTACCTTGGCCTCAATGAACCCTTTTTACCTTGGCCCCCAAATTCAACACGTCGTACCTTGGCCCCCTGGTATACTTTCGTACCAGAATTTCCTCATTCAAAAC
>NW_007496670.1:0-270 GCF_000475195.1 Diaphorina citri
CCGTTCCTCTCTCTCTGCCAGGTTCTACCGAGCTGGCAATTAAAGACATTTTTTACGTTCACGCAGCTCTTTTTTTTTTACTCATCACTCTCATCACTTTTCATTACAAGTAATGAATCTGCTGCTAAATTAGTGAAGGAAAGTCTTTTATTGCATCTGCCTTGAAATTTCGACTTTTCCACTCTTCTGGGGAAGTTGGAAGTGATATTACAATGTCAAGTTGCAGAATGACTAAATTTTAGATTATTGTGTATTTGCCGCCTGCCGCCA
>NW_007496671.1:0-270 GCF_000475195.1 Diaphorina citri
TCATAAACATACACCGCACGAACCTAGGTATGACGTCACAATAGAATAATTTTATTTAAAAAATAATAATAATAATAATAAAAAATAGGAGTGCCTATCAGAAATATTCATAGTTAATGGGAACCGTACCTACCCACATGTCTTACATGGAAATACCTACATATTTCTTTGGAAAAATTATATTTATAACACAATAAACTATCTATACAGTATACAGTCCTCAATTATTAATTACAAGTACATAAATGGATTAGATAAATATTTTATCCT
>NW_007496672.1:0-270 GCF_000475195.1 Diaphorina citri
TCCGACGTTCCCCAAAAAGTGTCCGCTATTCGGAAGTGCCGTTCTATCCGTTAAAGGAGATTTATATAACAACGTAACGTTTCTCATGGTGTAGTGGTCACCCGCCATGAAAGCTGGAGATCGGAGCTCGATATCCGGTGGGCACGAACATTTGAAGATTTTACAGTACCTATTCAAACTACCTACGTCTTGTAAGTTTTAACCCTACGATGTACGTTGTACGTTCGTCCATATTTGTCGGACGATTAGTATGATTTTGATGGCAAACAT
>NW_007496673.1:0-270 GCF_000475195.1 Diaphorina citri
CTTTATTACTACCTATATTTAATCTACAATACCTTATCGTAAAAAAATTAAGATAAAAAAAGAATACACAAAATGGCAAATTTTATTGACTTAAAGTCTATTCCATAGATTAAGTTATTTATCATATTGTATTACCACTGTTATTATTTTTATTGATGCAAATAAATTACAAATTACAAAATTACAATTACAAATTGCATAACATATTGTTTCTTTTGTCATCAATACATTTGTTTTCATGAATTTTTAGAACAGTTTCATTTCTTGGTC
>NW_007496674.1:0-270 GCF_000475195.1 Diaphorina citri
ACATAATAGTAATAGAAAGTAAAAATGACACACCGCCTTACATCTCACTAACCCCTTCATTCGGCTGTTCTCCATCTTCAACCGCTTTGCGCCGAATTGGTGTATCCGCTTCAGTAGAGCGTCCAACGCTTGATTGATCTGATGAACAGCGTCCACAACCGCGTCCACCGACTCGCTCTTCAGTCGGTCGTGAATCAAATCGACCACGTCGCACGCATGCCGCAGGTCCGGCCAGGGCGATTGCCGGATGCGCGACGTGCTGAGGAGCTT
>NW_007496675.1:0-270 GCF_000475195.1 Diaphorina citri
TCTTATAAACTGTCTTAATATTGAAAATATAAACTGTCTTAATATTGAAAATACTAGCCAATCAGTTTTAAACCGGACCAGTTTAGGCCAGATTTTAAATTTTCCTAGAGCTCTCAAAATTCCCGACACCGCCCGGAGCAGATTTTTACAATAAAGTAATGAGGTTGTGCATGATTGGTATCCGGATGAGTAACTATCTGGACAATCACGTCCTGCCTCGTTTTTCTGGCCCAACTCAGGCTGGATGAGAATGTGATGTGGCTATTCCTG
>NW_007496676.1:0-270 GCF_000475195.1 Diaphorina citri
TTGAATTCTTCTTCCATTCGGATTTCATTAACATTTACACCTGTTAATGAAACATTCATTCGTCAACCTGTTGGTCTGGAACTGGAATATCGACAGCTGACTTTGTTCACTATAATGATAGCGATCTGAATTGACTGAAATGTTGGAATCATATTGCAGTGCAATCATCACGTCTATCAACAGTGTCAACACTCCACACTGGTCAAATCCTTACCTTTCCTGCTAAAGACTGTCGATGTCGGTTCAACACTTCAAATTCCCTGAGCAATG
>NW_007496677.1:0-270 GCF_000475195.1 Diaphorina citri
TTGACGCTATTTCGGTCAAAAATTGTGGCTTAAAGGCCAATGAAATGGTAAAAAATGGTTTGTTAGAGGATAGAGGGAACTATAACAATTGTCCCGAAATCGAAGTATAATAAATTAATTAATTTAAGTACCTAGTCAGAAAATTAACTGTGTATTCAGCGTTTGAATATGTTTGCCAAATTTCACCAAAATTGGACCAACCGTCCGCGAGATTTAGACCAAAACCGCCAAAAAGATTTACAGACTAAATTAAAACAAAATCGTCAAGCA
>NW_007496678.1:0-270 GCF_000475195.1 Diaphorina citri
AGAAGGAACTCATTGATGATTTAGGTAAGGGAAAAATATATTATGTAACCCTCCCTGATCTTACTTTTTCTTTCTCTACATTTTTTTTCTCTCCCCTGCTGTTTATGATTCTTTCCTGTGCGGAATTGATTGATTGATACGTGAACACTTATTTTAGTTTCTAGGAAACTGCCTTGACAGAATAAGCACAGGTGCTCTCGATGTGATGGCGATTTTTGACTGCGTCACTGCGATCCTTTATTTATTCAAATCAAAATCAAATAATGGTAT
>NW_007496679.1:0-270 GCF_000475195.1 Diaphorina citri
TTATTTTCGGTACTATAAACTTTGTGAATCCCAGGGGAGGACTCGGAGGTACACAACTCAATGAGGGATTGAGGGAGTTTCCGTCCCTGTTGTGTTCAGAGATATCTGCAGTACGCACCTAACCATCAATGTTGTTAGGCTAGTTACCAGTGGTTTATTGAACTCTACAATCTAGAATGCAGTCGGAAAATGGGTAGGTGTCCAGTGGCGTAGCGTGTATGTATGGCGTGTATGGCGGCCTCAAAAGTTCACTCAACTCAAAAGTTCACT
>NW_007496680.1:0-270 GCF_000475195.1 Diaphorina citri
GCGCACATACAATAAAATGTATGTGTAAAATGGGATAATAACGTAGGAAAATAAATGTGACTCATCCTTTATTGTGCACCCTATACTTTTGTATAACCTCAAAATAATACAACAGTAGAAAAGAACGTAAGCAAGCATTGTACGTCTTTAGAACGAGTTTATAATACACTATTTCTGCCTCATGTTTCAACGGGGGATATAGCTCAGTGGTAGAGCGCATGCTTTGCATGTATGAGGCCCCGGGTTCGATCCCCGGTATCTCCAAAATTT
>NW_007496681.1:0-270 GCF_000475195.1 Diaphorina citri
CCGTTCCGAGAACGAACCTCACCTGTTTAGGATAAAGTTCGCCCGGGGCAGGAATCAAAACCGCGACCTAGCGCTTACGCGCTTACAAGATAGACGCCGCTACCTTTCAAGCTAACTAGACTGGCTTCGATCTTCAATGTTACTTCTATCTTACCGATTTCATAAAACTCAAGCTCCCAAGGAAATTTATTTAGAATGGAGTTCTTTTTTTACGATCAGCGTCAATATTATTAAAGAAATTGCGATATTGGTTAGGTAGAATTTTAATCT
>NW_007496682.1:0-270 GCF_000475195.1 Diaphorina citri
TTCAGGGGTCAAAGGATAACAATAGACCTTTCTGTTAGGATTCTATCTCGTGAGACGAGTTGTCTAAAATTCTCATTACCTACCCGCATTTGAAAATAGGGAGAACTCTGGAGAGAAGACAGAAGAGTCAATGAACTTTGCTACGTGATCGAAGGAAGTGAGTTTTTAGTTTGAACTCGGAGCCCACTGAGACTATTACTAAAGTAATGAGAAAGTATGTAGTTATTGCAATCGGTCCAATTTATTTTATTATTATTATTTTGATGAGGT
>NW_007496683.1:0-270 GCF_000475195.1 Diaphorina citri
TGGATGGTAGGTAAGGCTTTCAATAGCGTGCACCAACCTCAGTGGTGCAGTTGTTAGCACGGTGGACTTTGAATCTGGAGGTTGGTGGTTCAAGTCCAAGTTGGGTCATAAAATTTAGCGTAGTGTATTAGGCGGGGAACGACATTATTTGTAACAAGAATTTGTGCTTAACGCAATTAAAATTCCTATTTAACCGCAGGTTGAATCACTCACCCCGCAACTAGTCAACGCGGGTCGCATACGCATGACATACCCGCAAAGCAAGGCCGC
>NW_007496684.1:0-270 GCF_000475195.1 Diaphorina citri
CAACCTTTCCCAATTTGAAGACACGGCACTCACAGCAAACGCAGATACAAACTGAAAACAAGAGGCATAAATGGGAACGTAAACACTTGGGAAAAATACAAACACACAACTTCAGTGTAAGAACTAAGAAACATTCGAAATGTGGAAATTACTTTGGAAAATATTTGGTATCACACGAGTCTTATACTCCCGATGTCCGGGGTTACAACAGTTTTTTTTTGTTCTGTGCTTGAAATTCGGAGTTTACTCAGGCTTGTAAAAACTGAGTAT
>NW_007496685.1:0-270 GCF_000475195.1 Diaphorina citri
CACAAAACCCCTGTTACATGAGAGTAACACAAAGAACCTTTTTTGTCTCTCGGAACAGAGAGGGGGGGGGGACAGAGCAACCCAAGCCGAGAGAGAGAGAGACTTTAACCTTGGAATGGGTTTTAGGTGAGGGGTTACTAGAGAGGGAAATAAGGGGTTACCCTTTGTTGTGTTGAAGAGAAATGAAATTTGAACACAGACTAGCACAGACAGATTCCAATGAAGAAGAAAATTATGCGGGGGAAAAAAAAAAAAAAAAAAAAAAAAAAA
>NW_007496686.1:0-270 GCF_000475195.1 Diaphorina citri
CCTCGGCTGGGATTGAACCCACGCCCTCCTGTTTACCAGGCGAGCGCCTTGACCACTACACCACCGAGGCAGGACAAATTGACAAACAACCATCTTATTTTCAACAAGGAAATGAATTAAGTCTAAAAAAAGTTTCTATTTTTAGTCCGTCCTTCCTTTATTATTACAATAGTAATAAAAAGGTATAGGGGCCGGACTATTGTATTCGCTTCGGTGTCTGTCTGTCTGTCTGTCCCCATAGAAGGACTTATCCAAACCTGGTCGACCTAT
>NW_007496687.1:0-270 GCF_000475195.1 Diaphorina citri
CCGCCACCGCGTAGATGTGAGGCTCGTTGTCTGAACGCGACTTGAACTTGTACTTGAAGTGATACTGCAAATGAACAGAATAGTTTATAGGAGGAAAGAAACATTTGTAGAATTCAACATTGATTAAGGAGCGCGGTAGCTCTTCACCCCGCCAAGACAAAAGAGTTTGACAAGAGTAACACCCGTATTTACGAACAAGTTCTTCAGATCGTTCTGAGAATTTACTTGAGAAAAAACGAACTCAGAGGTAATCACGTTCTGAGCCCGTTC
>NW_007496688.1:0-270 GCF_000475195.1 Diaphorina citri
GTTCGACTGGAAGTTTGTAATGGAAGTCGTTCGACCCGGCCGCTAGGATCGGAACGCCAGCTTTATGGCGCGACCCGGTAGCTAGGAACGGAACGCCAACTTTAGGGTCATTATTGTTATAAAAAAAATCGCCTGCGGCGCAGTTTACGCTTCATTAATTTTTGTCGAACGGGGGGGTACCTACCCTTTAACCTTCTTGATTTGATTTTTCGATTTTACTTTCATGTAATGATTTAAAATCAAGACTAGAGCCCGTTCTCCCTTTATTCC
>NW_007496689.1:0-270 GCF_000475195.1 Diaphorina citri
CTCAGGCTTGGGACTTGGGATGCGTATTCCGCAAATGTAATAGAAAGTCGTGTGATGTTCACACCAGATTTTTTAGGTAGGTATGTAGGTTGTACTTTTTTTAAGAAGCTGTTCTTTCGTTTTTGTTAGTATGATGGGAAATGGTTCTGAATACAGCACTACTCATACTGACATTATTTCATCAACCCCTTATGTCCCAATATACCTCACAATTAACCCTTGTGTGTCCACAGTTATCGGTTCCCGGACATATTCTGTCAGGCCCCTCTG
>NW_007496690.1:0-270 GCF_000475195.1 Diaphorina citri
CCGCCCCGGGCGGGAATCGAACCCGCGGCCTAGCGCTTACAAGGCAGACGCACTACCAACTAGGCTAACTAGGCTGGCTCAAATAAAATTGAATCAAGCTAAGAAGAGCAAACGGAAGAAAATTTGAAAAACTGACAGCTTTCCTGTCACTACATAACGCAGTTTACATTCATCAATTCTACATACATCATCCTATCATCCAGAACAACACTCCGTCACCGGGCGTCACGTCCCGACATCCTGCGTCTCTATCGACGCTGGCGGCGTCGT
>NW_007496691.1:0-270 GCF_000475195.1 Diaphorina citri
AGGATTTTCCTTCCGTTCGAGAGAGCAGAAAACGCCAGCACAACTTGCCCCAATCTGCCAACTGTAAGGGAAAAGGTTGAATTAGGCAGGGATAAATGAGCACTAAAGAAACAACTTGGGGCACAAAAGAAAACAGTCCTTCGTGTCAGAGTGGAAGGGTTGAAGTTTTTCGGTTTTGTACTTTCGGGACGCGCGTAGTGGGAAAAGCAGAGATTGTAGTTACGGTCTTAATCGATTTTCCCTCTGAAATTCGGGGGTCTTTTAAGAAGA
>NW_007496692.1:0-270 GCF_000475195.1 Diaphorina citri
AACAAGGGACCTGGATATGACAAAATCAGACCAAGAGATATCAAAACAAATTTGATATGGTTAGAAGAAATATTGAAGCACATAATAAATGAAATTATAGAAGCAGGAAAAATACCAGAAATAATGAAGATCATCACAATTACACCTGTATATAAGAAAGGAAAAAAGAATGAGTACCAAAATTACAGACCTATTGGAGTTTTATCTTGTATAGAGAAAATATTAGAAAAACATATAAACAATGAATTAACTCAGTACATAGAAGATAAT
>NW_007496693.1:0-270 GCF_000475195.1 Diaphorina citri
TGGCATTTATTTGTTCAAAACATGGCGAAATAAGCAGATTTTTCAAGAATCAGAGGCAACTATTTTACATTTTTCCTTTGAACTTAAAACAAAAATTGAATTTTCAACCTTTTTAAATAATTTTTCGCTATTTTGACTTCAGATTTGGATTTTTGATTATTTTTTACATAGGAATCGACCTTTCATGCTAAATGTTTTCCCAAATGCATAACCACTATTAATTTAAGCACGGTTCTTTTTTCTTTTTGCAATTTTTTTTCTTCGTTCTTA
>NW_007496694.1:0-270 GCF_000475195.1 Diaphorina citri
CAAATACCAATGAAGTAATTCGAAATAAAAACATCCTTGTACCTATCCTTGGGTAAAACTGCTTTACCCAAGGATAGGACTAAATTACAAATAATCCATTTTTGAATCCGTGTTATTAAAAATCACATGCTAAAAGACTGAAAAAATACCTACTTGACTCGCGGGTTTTTGTGTTTTTCGTACGTAACTAGGTACCTATCTTTTTAAACTTTTTTTTTGTATTTTTTTCTGTTTATTAGTCAGTTCCCGTATTTTCCATAGATTTGGAAA
>NW_007496695.1:0-270 GCF_000475195.1 Diaphorina citri
TTCAAACTTTACACCCTTGTCTCTTTAACCCTCCCCTTGACTCTTCTCTTCCTTGTCTTCCTCTCCCCTCTCCCCTTTCCCTTTCTATCCTCGGTCTCTTTCCTTCCTTCCTTCCTCCTCCTCTCTAAATCCTCATCCTTTCTATTTCCTTCCTCCTCCTCTCTCTTTTCTTTCTCCTCCATTCTCTTGTCTTCCTCTTTCATTTTCTCCCTTGCCAATGTTTCGCATTCTTCATCGACAGCAAATTTTCTCATGTCGAAATGTTTCGCT
>NW_007496696.1:0-270 GCF_000475195.1 Diaphorina citri
AACTGGCTCAGTGGTTAGCTACCATCCAAGAGTCCTTACCTGCTCGACCTCACCTCAAATATGCAATAATATACATCACCTCCTGGAGATGACCATGTCAATGCTCCGAAACACGATTTGGTACCTTATACTGAAAGCCGTATGAATCCTATGATATATAATATGAAGTTGGTCGAGTTACATTTTTCATATTATGAGGTCTACGCTGGCAGGAGTTATTCCGAGTTACTCAACTTTGACCGTTTGGAATTTTATAATGGATTAGGATTA
>NW_007496697.1:0-270 GCF_000475195.1 Diaphorina citri
GCTTGAATAATATTACTATAGCGTTAGTGTAGGAAATGTAGGAATCTTTACTATTGCATGCATAATTGCATATGGGTGGAATGTTTGAATTGAAATCGCAAATCCTTCCCAAGCTTGAATTACGTAGAACTTGTCTTTAAAACCCGTGAGTACACGCACATGTGGAAAAAATCTCACACGCTCGGCAAAAAGGGTAGAACTTGTTCAATATTGGCCCTAACCTGTCGGGACCTAGGGTAGCTGTTAATTATATGGTTATCTAGATGTAAC
>NW_007496698.1:0-270 GCF_000475195.1 Diaphorina citri
CCCGGGCGGGAATCGAACCCGCGGCCTAGCGCTTACAAGGCAGACGCACTACCAACTAAGCTAACTAGGCTGGCGACACTTTTCTTTAGTTGTAAGTTGGTAACAAACTTTCCTCTGAGATATTCCGTGTTCACTGAACACTGTACAGGATCCACTAAACGACGTCTCCTCTTCGGACGAAGTCTTTCAAGGCGTTTATCCTTTACGTAATCACCTTCTCCTTAATCACTTAATCCGGATGGTTGACGCTTTTGGTGAATCCTGTACTTA
>NW_007496699.1:0-270 GCF_000475195.1 Diaphorina citri
AAAACCCTCGACTGGTTACCTTTTTCCTCCCCTAGAAGGATACCCTGCACCACTTTTAGACAACTTAGGTATCTGGTCGTACACAAAAAGTCCACTCCGAGGGTTAGGTGTAGGGTGCAGGGCAAACGGCCCTAAAAATTGGGTTGAGCCCTTACGAATCTAGGTATCTGTTACCCACCTAATACTAACTTAAGTAGCATCTCATACCTACTTAAGTAGCATCAAGTACCTACTAACTTAAGTAGCACCTCATACCTACTTAAGTAGCAT
>NW_007496700.1:0-270 GCF_000475195.1 Diaphorina citri
CGTACGGGACACGCGTGTCCCGTATTTTCCCCAGTTTCACCATCTCCTCCGGTAATTAATCTTTACCAATGTAACAAACTAATATTTTCTGTAGCACGCCGGATTCGAACCCCGGTCTCCTGATTCGAAGTCCAATGCCTTACTTTAACCAACCATTCCACCACAGAGTTATAAATATATTACCTACAATTTGTGTAACCAAAAATATGAGAAGTGAATAATTTTTAATTTCTAATTTCATTAATAAATCTGAAGAAAAAACAGTTGATT
>NW_007496701.1:0-270 GCF_000475195.1 Diaphorina citri
GGAGTTGGCTTTCCCTCCGTCCTTTAGTCCCGGATCACAGGAAATAGGTATAAAAAGTGAAGCCAAAAAGCGGCCATCATTGTTTCACTAAAATTCGAAAATGAATTCTTTCTATTTTTTGGGTGAAAAATATTTATTTTTACATTTTTCAAAGTGAAAATAACGTATCTAAGAGGATTCAAGTAAAAAATAAAATTTTCTTCACTTGATTTTGCTTACGATAATTTTTACAAAATGAAGATCCCATTTCAGTTCCAGCTGCACTTTAGA
>NW_007496702.1:0-270 GCF_000475195.1 Diaphorina citri
TAGACTTGTGGCAAGGCGCATTAGACTTGTGGCAAGGTGGATGATGGTATGAGTCAGCCTTGTGCCTTGATTCTCGAGTGCCTACGTTACTTATTTTTCCACTTGATCGTCTTGCCTGTAGGTAAAAGTGTGTGTGCCTCTTTTTAAGTAAGTACACCATTCATATCCATCCATAGAGATTTTCGATAGTCTTGGTATTATCTTACTTAAGTAAGTAAGTGTTGGTATTATCAACTCATTTTGCAAATCCATCAATTCATCTTGCAAGTA
>NW_007496703.1:0-270 GCF_000475195.1 Diaphorina citri
CTTTGCTAAAAAGTAAAAATCTGGTGTGAACATTACACGACTTTCCTTATCCTATTGAATGATGCTTATTTGGGTGTTGATCTATTGTAACTTTTACAATATCTCTAACCGTTTAGTCAGTATAGCTGAAAACCGCCAAAGGTAAAGGTAGGTACCTAGCAAAATAAAATTATTGTAGTTTAAGTTACCTACCATCCACCTACCTATCTTGCCTACATAAATAACAACGATAATTACCTGCCTATCTATATTTTATTTTGTTGCATTAAA
>NW_007496704.1:0-270 GCF_000475195.1 Diaphorina citri
ACTCGGTGCTTCATTTTCTCATCAGTTCGTCTTGCTTTAGAACTGAATTGTCCTCCGTAAGGTATGCATTGGCATGTCAACACACTAGTTACAATAGAATCATTCCATCAACACACTAGTTACAATAGAATCAATCATTCCATCAACACACTAGTTACAATAGAATCATTCCATCAACACACTAGTTACAATAGAATCAACGCTGCGCGCTGATACATCAACATAACTACTCTGTTCCGAAATGCATTAAGTCAATGTTCCACGATTTTT
>NW_007496705.1:0-270 GCF_000475195.1 Diaphorina citri
ATTCCCGGTGATAACTTCGTCGCGTAAACACGTCGTTTTTTGCTCCGTGTTATTTTCAGTTTTTCTAGTGGAAAAAGTGCTTAGAATTTTGCAAATTTTTGCATAGTGGCTTATTAAAGCTCGTTTTTTGGTTCTTGCGTGCTAATCTGCAGTAAAATGCAGTAAAAAGACAATTTTTTACCGTTTTTAGTCTCATTTACCCCAAGGTTTTTCGTAGATTTTTTCCGGTTGCCATGGCAACGATTTTGTTATTCTCTCTGTAATCTTTCC
>NW_007496706.1:0-270 GCF_000475195.1 Diaphorina citri
TCTTCATACCTATGTAGAGTGTAGGTAGTGCATATAAGTAGTATGGTATCCCGTTGGAACGGGAAGAGGCAAAGAAAACAGTGGAGCTGTGTACTAAAGACAGGTGGGGGTACTTTCTACTTACCTATAAATGAAAATTTCAAGAGAACATACTTACCTACATTATCAATCATCTATCACCAAAGATGAACATTGGGAACCAAAAAGCGCCAACTGTATTCTGACTGGAATCAAAATTGGCACCAAGCTCCCACTCCTGACCTTAGAAAA
>NW_007496707.1:0-270 GCF_000475195.1 Diaphorina citri
ATGAGGGGGTGGAAATTGTTAGTCGTATAAAATGGCAACGGAATTATGTACTTCGTTTACTGCATACTTGAATATTCTAATAGCATACAGCCATACACCTTCTCATGCTATTATACGTTTTACCTACGTTGTACTATGTACAGGGTTTATATACGTACACGACGTGGAAAAGTTATGGAATCTAAAAATCGGCCAAAAAGTCATGGAAAATCGTGAAAATTTAAAGAAAACCTGGAAAAGTTATGCAATATGCCACCCAGTCAAAAATTA
>NW_007496708.1:0-270 GCF_000475195.1 Diaphorina citri
CTATTAACATGTTAAAGCGCCTTATCGAAAAAAAAAACCTGAGCACACTGGAAGCGAACTGTCTGTACGAAGCAAATTATCTTTTCTTCACCTCTCGTCCTCACATCATCACTGTACGAATTTTTCTAAAAAAACACTTATGTAATTACCTACCTATTTATCTGGAAAAGGCTCTTTTCCGGAGGTACTGGGCCCTCAAGTCCTGTCAGAACCCGACGATGGTGGTGGTGATGATGATTAATCTGGAGTTTCAACAGAGTCCGAAAACAG
>NW_007496709.1:0-270 GCF_000475195.1 Diaphorina citri
TTCGGAACGTTTCACAAGACACTCCTCGTTTGAAATTTGAACTAATGTTTCGAGAGTGGATATCAGATCATTAGAAATAAGTATGTCCCTCTTCTGAGTAGATCTTGATTGAATAGAGAGAGGGGAACCAAATCAGCTGTGGTCGTGAACAGAATGGGTTAGGATATTTAGAAGTAGCGAGCAAAGAAAAAGAAAGTAGCTCCACAATAGAGGAAAAAAATTGCCATAAGAAGTAGAAAAGAAAAATTTCTTTTACTACAAACATTTTTT
>NW_007496710.1:0-270 GCF_000475195.1 Diaphorina citri
ATAATATTTATTACTTACACTTTTATTTATAAAGCTGCCAATTTCTAGAGAGTCGTCAAGATTAGTAAAATGTAAATAGTAATAAATAAATTAATAACTTAATAAGAGACTTATGTAAGTACATTTTTAAATAGTAGGTAATTTCTAGCTTTGCTTATTTCATTAGGTCAAATACTGAAGGGCTGAAAAGTTAATAGCTAAAGAAGAGAACAAAAGTTATTTTTGTAAAAAGGTAATAAATACTTAATAGGTACTAACCCTAAACACGGG
>NW_007496711.1:0-270 GCF_000475195.1 Diaphorina citri
TCCGTCTCATCCAACATCCATTGTGACCAATTGGTATCCATAGGAACTAATTGAGCCGACATTACCGCGAGAGCCAAAGAGATAAAGACACTAACACAAAGGCCCCGAAATAATCCACCAGAAATGGTGTTAACGAGAAACTAACGGTGTTAAAAAAGTTAGAGAAGTAAATGAACTTGTCAGCGAAAAATAGACCAAGTAAGAAAATCTGAATGAATTCAATCAAGTAATTACAGATTCATATTTCATCATACATTATTGGAAGAGGCA
>NW_007496712.1:0-270 GCF_000475195.1 Diaphorina citri
TAAACATAGATAGTGTATTGTCTTGTCAGATCCGAATGCAGCTACTATTTAGAGTTGCATATGTTTAGAGCACCGATGTAGAATGTTAATCGGTATACCTAATGAGTGCATTATTGATAGAGGTATCCTTTGTTACTATGCACTCTTCTTCTTTTCCTACGCCTTTTTCCGTGTTCAGACGGAGTCATCAGCCTCTCAATCAACCCTGGGGTGATCGCTTGGGGCTGACATTTGGTTTGGCTACAAAAAAAAAAAAAAAAAAAAAAAAAA
>NW_007496713.1:0-270 GCF_000475195.1 Diaphorina citri
TTACCTTACTCTACTTCTACTAACGTGTAGGTATAGATGGGGAGTAGGTAGGTACTCAAGTATGTATCTAATTTCGTGGAATCGTGGATGATAGTGTAGAATTATTATGAGATACCTATCTGAATGCTATATATGTAGGTACAATGCTACATAGGTATCTCTTTTTGTCTTTCTATTACTCGTATTTCAGCTCTGGAGCTCCTCTCCTCTGTTTTCTAAAATAATTGTTTTCTTATCTAATACCTATTCTCTTTCTCATTTCCTTCTCCT
>NW_007496714.1:0-270 GCF_000475195.1 Diaphorina citri
TAGGTAATCAGATTAATTATTACAGACGAGCTTTTCCATTTACCTTGACATTGTCAGTGATAAAGAACAGCATAATAAGGAAAGCTAAGGTAAAAACCAAGATAGGTAACGTTAATTTATTTCTCGTCAAAAGTGAAAGTCCAGAAATGGTGATTGTTACGGATTCAATCCACAGGGTAAGTATTTTCAAAACTCAACAACTGTTCCCGGTTTAAGGAGACAGAAGGCACTAAGGATCTTCCAATGAATGTGAGCAGCGGGCCTTTGACA
>NW_007496715.1:0-270 GCF_000475195.1 Diaphorina citri
AGGCAAAGGAGGAACAAGAAGACATACCTAGAACAGGAGAAGGAAGAAGAAAAAGAAAACATAGAAGAAGCAAATAAAGAAGAAGAAGACGACCAAGATAGAGAAAAAAAAATAGTATCAATTTTTTCTCGTTTCTTGTGTTCGCATCTCATTCGGAATCGATGGAACACAATTAATATGAAAATTGAACGTCCTAGCAACGTGGTAGGTCAGGAAAGACTTTAGTCATGGGTAAAATAGATCCGGCGAGCAGAGATGTGCAAAGAATGA
>NW_007496716.1:0-270 GCF_000475195.1 Diaphorina citri
TTATTGCTGGTAGGCACCTAGAAGTGTTTGGATTTGGAATGTAGAGATGGAAATGAAAAGGGCCGCGTTTTGGTGTCTGGACCTAATACCCTGATACTTGGATACTTCTGTGGCTGGACTTTTGATTAAATATTTGCCTTCTTTTTTGTGTGCGGAGAGAAAGAGGGAGAGATGAGCCAAAATGATACATATTAAAATTGTAAAATACAACTTACTTTAGCTCAGTTGTTAGTATGGTGAACTTCGAATCCGGAGGTCGCTGGTTCGAGT
>NW_007496717.1:0-270 GCF_000475195.1 Diaphorina citri
TTGTGACAAAACTACAATGAAACTCTCGAATCTTTATTCTTGGGAACAAATAATTGCTTGGATTCAGCATTATTATTGGCAATTTATGCTACATTTTTAGAATTTTACCGCATTACTCAGAATATATCCCAAGTTTCGTCTGATATGAGGGGAGATGGGCCAAAAATAGATTCGAAATGGTTTCGCTTAAGTCTTGTTACAAGACTTGTGACTCTTGTAAGCCATAGGAGATCTTAGTGGATTTTGTAAAAGTGGGCTACGAGAACTCTT
>NW_007496718.1:0-270 GCF_000475195.1 Diaphorina citri
TTATCGTCCCAAAATTGAGAGTAAGGTAGGATAGGAGAAAGTTAGGCGTTTGGCCGACAACGAACCTTATCTGTTTAGGATAAAGCTCGCTTCGGGTGGGAATCAAAGGTTTTTTTCATTTCGAGAAACTGACCACTGGAAAATCGACCACTTTTCCATCCAGTTTCTATTGGAGCAGTGGTCAGTTTTCCAAAAAATATACCTACAGCTGGCTTTTCTCTCTCTCTCTCTGTTTTATAACCAACCCCACTCTCACTCTCTCTCTCTCCC
>NW_007496719.1:0-270 GCF_000475195.1 Diaphorina citri
AACTCTGTTAAGCCTATACAAATCAAATGGAAGCTTAACAGGCCTTCTAGGAGCTAAAAAAAAATATTGGTGAAATCCACCGAAAGAAAAAGTAAAATAATCCAGTTGAAACTTACGAAAATTTTGAGCTCCAATACACAAAATGCAAGTTCTCTCCAACAAGCACAACAGGCCAAAAGATTCACTTGGTTAAGAATTTATTAACTCACTGTATTTAGTACGTTTTTCACACAAATATCATTTTACGAAACGCATAATATCCAAACCACA
>NW_007496720.1:0-270 GCF_000475195.1 Diaphorina citri
AAGTCACCCATCCATTTATTGGCCTTGCTCGGCGTAGCTTAACATAGATGACGCTAAAACCGGTCTTAAATTAACGACAAGTGTTATCTAAAACTTTCTCGCTTTGAGTTCATAGGTCGTCGCGACAAATTTCAAGATCAGAGCTCATTTGTGTGAAAAGAAAATGTGAAAAAAATCCCGCAAAAACCAGTTTTTTTGTCTTTATGGTTTTCTGGACAAAATTTGCACCACCATTTTCGTGTTCCTGGTAAAAAGACCTTTAATTTGATA
>NW_007496721.1:0-270 GCF_000475195.1 Diaphorina citri
CCTATCCTGTGATAAATTTGCCCCTGGACCTTAAAAGTAGGCATGAAATTTCCTTCTCGAACCTCCTTTGCCCCAAAGGACGTCATCTGAAAGCAACCATTGTACTTTCGGATATTGGTGAGAAAGTGGGCGGACTCAGGATGAGCGTCGTTCAGAAGACTATACAGAGGCTCAGGAGGCAGAGAAGGATTTGGCAAGTGGACCTTACCACTCGCACAACACAGACCGGGCGACTCTTCATTGAATTTTATCGCCGAACACCATTTACAC
>NW_007496722.1:0-270 GCF_000475195.1 Diaphorina citri
TTACAATACTTACACATCTGTTACTACAGTGGGGGAGCGGGGGATAATGGTGCTACTTAAATATCCAGTGGCGTGTGTAAGATATTCAAAAATCCCCCCATTTTTTTTTCTTCTTCTCTAACAATAATTTATTGAAGAAGTGGAACATATCAGAGGGAGACACATGCTCATGTGGGGCTTCACAAGATATGTAAAAAAAATGTAAATGCAATTTCTTTGTGTTATTATGTCACAACTTTGGTGCTCACTGCAGCATTGTAGGATTTTTCC
>NW_007496723.1:0-270 GCF_000475195.1 Diaphorina citri
CAGAAGAAGCTGCCAGGCATTTCCCTATTTTTATTATTTTCCCCCTCCATTTTTCACCGATGCTGTATTTACGTACTCGAGAAGATGGGCTGTAGAATTTGACCCGCTCTGAAAGCACGTGTATAAGTATCGGACAAAATGCTGACTCCCAGGTGTACAGTCTCAAATTAACGCCATGTTGCACGTTGATCCATATTTTGAAGTTTCTGAGCTTGGGCATCAGAAGCCCAAACTGTCATGAGACTGAAGACCTAGGGCTGAAACTACGCG
>NW_007496724.1:0-270 GCF_000475195.1 Diaphorina citri
AAAAAAAAGGTCCATTTTTGTCACGTATGAATTGGTTCCCCTTCAAAAATTTCATGTACGAATTGGTTCCCCTTGGAAGAAGGTATTAATTGGTTCCGACATTAAAAATGACAAAAAAGTGTAAATTAGTTAAAACAAATTGTTTATTTAATCTATTTATTTACAAATTCAAAAAGATAAAACATTAAAAAAAAAAAACAACAACAACTGACAATTTATAAAGGCTTTGGCAGAAATTTGCATATTGTGTCTAATAAGGACTAAGTCATT
>NW_007496725.1:0-270 GCF_000475195.1 Diaphorina citri
ATATTCCTTCTTGATCCAGTTTAGAAGAGCACGGAACCCGTCTGGAACCACCTGGAGAGAAGGTGTCAAAAAGATAATTAACTAATTACCATGTGCATTACTAAGTGCCTCTTTAACTATTAATTCTCATCTACTCGTATCATCAATCTTTTTACACTGGTAATGCCGCCCCTGGTCTCTACTCCATTAAAGCAGGTAGCCAATTGTACTTTCAATTGCCCTTACGAGGCTGAGTGCACTCCGAAAAACTTCGACGCCGCCGGGAATCGA
>NW_007496726.1:0-270 GCF_000475195.1 Diaphorina citri
CAGTACTGGGGGTAAAAGAGGAGGAGGAGGAGGAGGTAGGAGGAGGAGGAAGAAGGAAAGGAAGGAGGGAAAAGGGAGAAGATTATTTACCTTTTTTTATACCTTTCATGAGCTTTGAGCTTTTTCACGCAGGCAAACTTTTAATTTCTGAGATGAGCTTTAAAACCAGACGAAAAATTGTTGATAAAAGGGAAAAACAGGGAGAGAGAGAGAGAGAGAGAGAGAGAGAGAGAGAGAGAGAGAGAGAGAGAGAGAGAGAGAGAGAGAGAG
>NW_007496727.1:0-270 GCF_000475195.1 Diaphorina citri
TAACAAACAGCTAAAATGCAAGATAATGTTTACCATGCTCATTTGAACATTTTCAAATGTCATGAGCTGAGGTCATTGCAAGCAGGAAATGTGAAGATCTTCATGCAATATCAAGGTATTTTCCCTTTTCTTTTCTAGCTCTCTAATTCCTCCCTCCTTGTAATGATGGAAACAATTCCCTTATCACTACATCCCACAGTTCCTACTTTCGAGTTTCATTTCTCTTAATGCTTTCACACTATCATCTTTTCCTTCATTAGGACAAATATT
>NW_007496728.1:0-270 GCF_000475195.1 Diaphorina citri
AGTTTCCTGGTGTGTAGCTCCACACATGAGCCCACTCCATCCCGACCGACTGTTTATAAAAAGAGACCAAAAGTAATTAGGCCTCTCTGAAGGTGGCAAGGGAAACCAAAGAAAACACATTCCACGCATAAAGGACTCATATTTCCTGATGGCCTATAAAACTGCCACTTCCCCTGTTGAGAATAGTCATTTGGAAATTCCTACTAGAGGAGACCATATGGCCAGGGAGGGCAGAACCAAGACGGTATGATTTAGTGAGATAATTTACTA
>NW_007496729.1:0-270 GCF_000475195.1 Diaphorina citri
TCATGAGGGTATCACAGAGTGATATGTGGCATATTAAGATGCTTTTCATTCTTTGTGTTACCAATATCCAAAAAATAGAAACTCATCCTGTGTATACTATCATAGGAAATCCATTGTACAACAAGAATATAGCAGAGAGGAATCCGGAAAATGAAACTCAACTTCTATACCACAGCAAACCATTACCCCAACATGAACAGCTACGTAGTGAGCATGATCCTTCTGGTTTATCAGATGTGTCCCTCATGTCCTGGATAGATATAGTTGCCA
>NW_007496730.1:0-270 GCF_000475195.1 Diaphorina citri
ACACATCACGTGCAGTCGGAAGGACCCTAGGTCAAGCAGTTCTAGATCAACAGTCGGAGGGTGAGCTACTACACCCTAGAGGACTGGCAGGCCTGTTTCATTTTGAACGAAACTTTTAAGCACTTCTTTTGATTTACCAAGAACGATCACAGGTATTAGTATCTTACCCACCCAAAATGTCCCAAATTTAAGTCTTTCTGGTGTTCTCGTGTTGACCCAGCACCTAAATGGGAAGTATTGTGTCTCTTCTCGCCCATCTGATGAGAGGCA
>NW_007496731.1:0-270 GCF_000475195.1 Diaphorina citri
AGTTTTATAGGTACCTGGTACAGCAATATTGTAGGTATTTATTAATAATCTTAGGACAGAAATTGAATTTTTTGATAGGGTCAGTTATTTCCGCCCCTGCTTGAAAAGTCAAAAAGAGGGTTTAAAGTTTTAACTTGTGAAAAAGTCGCTCTTATTTCAACCAAACAGACAAAGAACAAACAAACAGAGTAGAGATCTCTCTCTCTCTCTCTCTTTCTCTCACTCTGTCCTCTCAGATTTTTCGTGTGTTTTATTACAAAAACTCTCATT
>NW_007496732.1:0-270 GCF_000475195.1 Diaphorina citri
TTTTCTAAATACGTATTCCGCAAATGTAATAGAAAGTCGTGTGATGTTCACACCAGATTTTTTTTCTCAGTGTATAATAACCTAGCCCTGTTCATACCATAAGGAGTATAAACACAACCTAAAGTTTGCTTGAAACATCTTTTTTGTAAAATTAATTTATTTTGAAATTTTTTTTTGTAAATGTTGCTTAATTTATTTCTTTTCTTTTTGATCAACGTTCAAAATCACTGTAAATAGAGAGCCTTTTTAAAAGGTTTTAAAACACAATTT
>NW_007496733.1:0-270 GCF_000475195.1 Diaphorina citri
GTCTGTATGTGTGTGTGTCTGTATGTGTGTATGTCTGTCTGTTACGCTAAATAGACCTTTGGTTGTCCTCTTTTCACGCAAAAATGGCTCGACCGATTTTGATGAAATTTTTTGTGGTTGTTAAGAAAAGTACTCCGGGTGACATAGGCTACTTAAAATCATCACATTTCATCCTGATTCAAAATGGCGGCAGTTCAAAGTTATGCCTATTATGCTGCTCTGTGGGACATGTCACAGGGAGCGCGTATCGCGACCGTGTGTGTGTATGTG
>NW_007496734.1:0-270 GCF_000475195.1 Diaphorina citri
AAATGATTGGTCCGATTGTAAACTGTTTGCCTTGTGTACAGGAGGTCCCTTGTTCGATTTCCAATGCCCACTTGAATTTTAGGAGGGAGAAAATTATTAAGTGATGAAACAATGATTTAAAAAAGGGGGGGGAATGTACAATGTGTTTGATATTTTTAATCTGATTGTGGTCAGCCTATCTAGTTTGGAGGGTAGCACGTCTGCCTTGTAAGCGCTAGGTCTCAGGTTCAATTCCCGCCCGCGGCGGATTTTATTCCAAGCGGATGAAGT
>NW_007496735.1:0-270 GCF_000475195.1 Diaphorina citri
GTTGCGGAAGTCAACGGTGAATGCGCCCAAGTATGTGATGATGCCTGGAAACAACACAAGTGGTTTCAAAGTAAGCGAAGAATCAAAGCCAAAAAGGAGGACCCATTATATCTATCATGAGATTACCATTATCAAACAAACTATTGTACTATGAATAATTGGTTGCACTCGTAAGGTTCAGGTTTACCTCCAAAGTCCAAAATTTAACATTCAAAGGTGGACCACCATCAAAATTTACTTTACCTGCACATATGAGAATGTCTCCAATAC
>NW_007496736.1:0-270 GCF_000475195.1 Diaphorina citri
TAGGTGGCGCCAGTTACCAGAAAAGTCCAGGGGACCAAGGTACAACGGGGGCCAAGGTACGACTAGACACCCTAAGTACACCAAAGAAAGAAAACCAATTAGGTATTTCAACGGGAAACACATATTTGCAATCGAAAAAAAAGAGTGCAAATTTTTGTCGATGGCGGGATTTGAACCTGCGTGACAAGCAAGCGCGTTACCATTGGACTAACTGATAGCCCAGATGATTTTTGCTTTTGCAAAATGTGTCTGTATAACATGTAGTGTTTG
>NW_007496737.1:0-270 GCF_000475195.1 Diaphorina citri
GAGCTTTACTCGGGACATTTGATGTGACGTCATCGCCTACGGGAGCGTATGCCGTGACGTCAAAGTTCACGATTTACCTACTGGTTAAATAAATACCATCTCGGGATCTAGAAGTCGTAGAAGAAAAAGAAAAATTCCTTTGGTCCTCAATTTTCCTGCTCTATGACTTTGATACATCACCCAAGTAAGCGCAACAGAACTGTTCCATTCGGTCCACAAGTTTGGAGGAATCGGGTGTGTAAGAGATGATACCTATTGCTAGGTTCAAAC
>NW_007496738.1:0-270 GCF_000475195.1 Diaphorina citri
TATGTACCTCCTATTTACCAGGCGAGCGCCTTGACCACTACACCACCGAGGTATTAGGTTGTGTAGTGGTCAAGGCAGGGTATATACCAGCTACCCGCCTATTCACATAACCCTCACTCAGTTTGAATGGGGCCGGGGAAAGCCAGCAGCACGTGATTGCCCAGATGGTCACCCATCCGGATACCAACCACGCGCAGGGCCGGATTACCCATAAGGCAGAATGGCAGACTGCCACGGGCCCCGCGCTTTTGGGGGCCCCGCGCTTTGAGG
>NW_007496739.1:0-270 GCF_000475195.1 Diaphorina citri
CTACTACCCCCTACCTATAACGTTATGTGAACATTGGTTTATTACTAAAAGAATAGAAGATTTATACATATTTTACCTACCTCCCTAGGAAGAGGAATGAATAGGAAAGCGGTAAGACTTGTATACTATGTATCGCCGGGTGACTTACAGTAGTCTTTTATGTATCTATATTGTATACGTCAGGGGAGTATCCAGGTTTTTATCAGGGAGGGAGGTATTCAAACACTAATGGACGGCGAGGGGGGGGCTGGATGCTCCAAATTTTCGGAG
>NW_007496740.1:0-270 GCF_000475195.1 Diaphorina citri
GTCACGAACTCTGGCTGATGTCTAAGTTGGTAGGACGTTTCTCTTCTTTGTCTGTATTGGGGGTTTGTGAAGTTCTGGGTGATGGTGATAAGTTTGGCGAGTTGTTGGGGCGTAAGAAACTGAGAGGAGTTATTTCTTCCGAACAGGTAAGTTACTATTTTCCTCTGGATGCTTTCCAAAGGTTGGAGACAGTATTGGGGGGCGAAGGTGTATAAAGTTACTCCGTACCTCAGGACTGATTCTACCAGAGCGTAATATATCAATTTTTTT
>NW_007496741.1:0-270 GCF_000475195.1 Diaphorina citri
AGGTACCTACTCTACACGTTTAACAGGTTGTGTATTTTAAGTGCCACAACCACATTATTATTTATTACAGCAAAATTTCATCATGTTTTTACTTCTTTGGCAGCTCCCTTGTTTAATTACTCTGAATCTCGCGGACATTTGGGCAATGAGAACTAAGAAGTCCCATTATAAGACTTCAAAACACGGGATTTTCTATCGAAGTATTTTTCCTATAGCTATAAGAGTAGAGAGGGGAAAAATGCTTCAATAGTTTCACAAGGACATTCCTTA
>NW_007496742.1:0-270 GCF_000475195.1 Diaphorina citri
TATTGAAATCGATCTGATAGGGGCTATCCAAAAAGCTATGATACCCCCCTAAAAAACTCCTCAATCCCTCGGAAAAAATGGACAAAGTTTTCCCTGTTGTGAAGTAAGGGAAAAGCGGTTCCAGAGTATCCTTTCTCCTAAGTACTCATTTTCAAAGTCAAACAGAGCCAGCCTAGTCAGCTTAGTTGGTATTGCGTCTGCCTTGTAAGCGCTAGGCTGCGGGTTCGATTCCCGCCCGGGGCGGATTTTATCCTGATGGGATAATGTTTG
>NW_007496743.1:0-270 GCF_000475195.1 Diaphorina citri
AATTGGTCAAACCTTGCGTGGATACGACCTTCTAATTCTTGAAGTTTCTTGTCCATCATACATTCTATTTCCACCATACTCGGTTTATTTTCACTTGTCTGTGATTCCTGTTTTGGAATGCCATTCAGACTAGTTCCCTCACTATTTTTATCGTTAAGATGTTCAGTGTGTGGTGGGTTTGAGCTGTTTGCTCCTATGCCATTTAGAAAGTTTGAAAGTAAATTTGGCAAATGCAAATGTTCCCGATTGGATGAGGTTTGCAAGAAGTTT
>NW_007496744.1:0-270 GCF_000475195.1 Diaphorina citri
AATAAGGAATCTCCTATGTGTCTACTTACCTATTGGTATATTGGTACCTACTCTTATTACCTTTTGATATATCTGGGTATGCCACTTACAGTTAGATAAGATCTAGATGCATTGTGGAAATATATCCACTTGGGGCGAATTTCATCCTGAACGGATAATGTTCGTTCTCGGAACGGCTGGCTTTCTCCTATTCTGTCTTCCTATTATCTTCGATTTCGGAACGGTAAGACCTTATGGCAGTTACAGTTCTCTATCAAACCTCTTTTTTTT
>NW_007496745.1:0-270 GCF_000475195.1 Diaphorina citri
ACGTCCGTCGTTTATTTCTCCCTCTTTCCATGTAACTTTGTTCCCTATCTTTTATTCCCTCTCTGCATTTCCTTACCTTCTGTTTCCTCCAACTTCTCTCCCTCATCTTCCTAGCTACCATTACTTTTTTCTTTCTCTCTTACTTTTCAAGCCCTTGCTCCCCCCCTTACCTCAGTCTCTCTCTCTCTCTCTCATCTTATGGGGATTTTCATTCTTTGCATTCTGGCGTCCCATTTTCGTACCCTTAACATTTTCCCTTTGAAACTTCGG
>NW_007496746.1:0-270 GCF_000475195.1 Diaphorina citri
CGTTTGTGGAATTATTTGTCTCAGTGGAAATTTAGTTTCTTTATGTTTAATTAAATTGCTTTTATTTGTGTGGATAAAGGTGCAGATATTTTTTTCAAAGATTTTTTTAACATTTAAAATTTTTAGTTCTTTATACAAGGTCTCTGTTGGATATCTTCTTTCTTTTTTATATATGATTTTTAGGAGCGTATTTTGGACAGTGCATAAACTTTTGATGGTAGTTGGATCTGCCCTGCCATAGGCGGAGATACCATACTCAATAGCTGATTG
>NW_007496747.1:0-270 GCF_000475195.1 Diaphorina citri
TTAGACCAAACTTGAGTTTAAATGAAGTAAAGTCGAATGTTGATATTACGGAAATTCCGATGATCGTGTGAAAAGATGTTAATTCCTAGGTCAAGCTACAGAACATGTGCTTTCTAACTTTCACGTGTTTTACTTTATGTGTATATCACGTGTAAGTGGTCCCTCACTCTACATTTACTTACTCTCTACACCTGTACTTCTTCTTCTTCTTCTTCTTCTTCTTCTTCTTCTTCTTCTTCTTCTTCTTCTTCTTCTTCTTCTTCTTCTTCT
>NW_007496748.1:0-270 GCF_000475195.1 Diaphorina citri
GACCTATGTATCATTCGCCTGCGGCACTCGAAATTCGATCGGACTGCATTTCTGAAAAGTTTTGGGGGGTGCCCCCTATGTACATATGGCCCCCTCCCAAAATAGCATGTGGCCCGCATACACATGGAAGTTGGAAACCCCTGACCTAGACCTAGATGGTACACAGTACACACGTATGCAGATAATGCTTTGAATCACGTCGCACTTACAATACTCCGGGCCATCCTAAATATATACTCGTAGGTTAGGTAATCTAAAATTATTTACAGC
>NW_007496749.1:0-270 GCF_000475195.1 Diaphorina citri
ATACTTAAATCTACTTAGGGACTATTATAATTCATCTAAGAGATACCTACACATAAAACACATACAATATATAAAAAATAACAATCATAGAATATTAACAACAATAGCGTTGTTTTGTACAACTTATCTACCTACTTTAGAAGTAAAATAGAAATCCCCCTAGTTTTACCTCCTGCACCTTAAGTTTTAGAAAAAAAACCAGATTTTATGATCTTAAATCACCTTTAAGGATTCAATGTTTCCCAGGATAAAAGGGAAAGAAGAGGTCCT
>NW_007496750.1:0-270 GCF_000475195.1 Diaphorina citri
TAAATACCCGAACTCGTATTTTTTCCATGCTAATTCACATTCTCTATTCTTTCTCTACTTACTTCGGAGTTATTTCCTCTTTTCCTATTCTACTTCTGTTTTAGAAACATAAATTCTTCTCCTCCTCTTCCTCCTCCTTCTCCTCCTCCTCCTTCTCCTCACCCTTCTTCATCCTTCTCAAAGAAGAAAAAACCTGAATCTCGAATTCCGAAGAGGTTTTTTGGCTCCCGACATGTGTTTTGCGGGGAAATCAGGAATGAAACAGTACTG
>NW_007496751.1:0-270 GCF_000475195.1 Diaphorina citri
GGTAGGGTGTACACAAATGTGTACGCCCGGCATCTACCACTACTATTCAAAAAAGAGCGTCCGGTCTGTAGAGGTTAAGACACTATGTTCATCACTATAAGCCAGTATGACTGCTAAGTATACAAAAACCTGTTCATCATCATCATTAAGTGAATTTTTCAGATTTTCTTTGAACTTTTTATCTAAATAATCAGTATAGCTCTACTTTAACTAAGTAGACTGCTGTAAAGGAATTTCAGATCCTAACATTCATGATTAATAACCAAAACT
>NW_007496752.1:0-270 GCF_000475195.1 Diaphorina citri
AAAATCAAGACAAGAGCCCGTTCTCCCTTTATTCCCAATATAAGGTTTAAGTCACCCATCCATTTATTGGGCTTGCTCAGCGTAGCTTAACATAGGTGACGCTAAAACCGGTCTTAAACGATCGACTGAAGTGTTATCTAAAACTTTCTTGCTTTGAGTTCATAGGTCGTTGCGACAAATTTTGAGATCAGAGCTCATTTGTGTGAGAAAATGTGAAAAAAATCCCCCAAAAACCAGTTTTTTGGCTTTTTGGTTTTCTGGACAAAATTT
>NW_007496753.1:0-270 GCF_000475195.1 Diaphorina citri
ACACACACTCCCAGGAAGACCTGACAGGCGGACCTAATCAGATGTATCTGTCAGGTCTACCTGATAGTGAGTGGCTGGTCTAAGACGACAGGCCTACCCGGATAGCTATTTTTATTTTCTATTAGTCAATAGCTGCAGCTTGTGCCATGAAAACAAAACTATGGACTAATCATAAATTATTCTTATTATCACTTTTCTTAAGAGGTTTGACAGAGGGAACTGTAACTGCTATGGTCTTATCGTCCCGAAATCGAAGAGAGAAGGAAGACA
>NW_007496754.1:0-270 GCF_000475195.1 Diaphorina citri
ACTGTGAGGATGTCACCGCAGCGGCAGGTAGGTTGGGGGGATCTAGAGAATAAGTAGCTATGAGTCAGTCTGGTATAGCTAGTCAATGTTTCAAGTGTATTTTTACTGGCAATGCCACTTTTTTTTAGATTTCACATTACACGGGAGTGGAATAAATAGCTTTTCTGAAGTGTACGCGGTGTTTGTACACTGGGAAACATAACATCCCTTCCAAATCTTGTTAGAGTTGTTAGCATTTGTGTAAGGTCCTTCTGGATAGCCAGGAAGTTT
>NW_007496755.1:0-270 GCF_000475195.1 Diaphorina citri
CAACTATCTGTGACTGCTGACCAAATTTGTGAGCTGATTGCAAAGCTTAAAAATTCCCAGAAGAAACAAGAGATCTTCTTAGAATCCAGCCTTCCGATAAGTGACGTGCGATTTATATTACAAGAAATCCATGCAAACCCTGACACAACTGTCAATATGAAGTCGCGCATCACCCGTCTGCTGAATTCCGTTTTATCCGAGTCTAAAATGACCCTTGTCAATGTTGAATCTGTGTAGGTTTTTTTTTTTTTTTTTTTTTTTTTTTTTTTT
>NW_007496756.1:0-270 GCF_000475195.1 Diaphorina citri
ACACCACCCAAGTAAGCGCAACTGATCTATTGTGATTTATAATCTGAGACTTGGGAACTTCCCTGGAACTTGTAGATTGTAGAAATCTAGTTACTGCTACATACTAATCTTCATTGTTCATGTTCAAACTTTTCAATTAAAATGGAACCATGACGGCTGATGCTGGATTTCAAATGAGATATGAAAATTTCTTATTTTCAAATTCAAAATCAATAAAATAATTGACTCAACTATGTTCTTCATGTGTACTTTGTTGATATAGTTTTAAGA
>NW_007496757.1:0-270 GCF_000475195.1 Diaphorina citri
AACACAAAGCACAAATAAATAAATGATGTAAAAAACTAGCTACCCCTTGTATATCTTCAGGCGTGATAGGTAATAGGCAGGTAGACACTTGAATTTATATGAAAGGGGTTCCCAAAATGGACGAAAAAAAGAGGGCATTGTTTGACATGTCGCAAGCCTTTGATACGGTGGTTTAGAAAGAAATCTCTCTTTCGTCTCTTCTGAGGTATAGAATTACCACCTACCAGCCTACTTATCTTGGAAAATAGAGCACCTACTTTGTAAGCACTA
>NW_007496758.1:0-270 GCF_000475195.1 Diaphorina citri
AGCTAGCATATTGAATTAATTCCAATAATTTTGGTGTATCTCTGTCAATATCAGGTTCATGTCCAACCAGGACTGTTTGTAGGGGGTGAAAATTCAGATATGTATTAGGAAATAGTACTACTAGGTAATACCTACATATCTTCTTCTAAGTACTAATCTCAGGGGACAAGATTTGAAATTTTAAATTAACTAGATTTTATTTCAGTGATTATTCCCTCCTCCTTAATACTTACCAAGAGCTTCTATTGTGAGTCCAATGTTCAAATACAG
>NW_007496759.1:0-270 GCF_000475195.1 Diaphorina citri
TACAGCGTGGCCCAAACAAGGAAGCTTGCTGAATCAGAAAGGTGCGTTCTATTGTGGGTATCAGGGCCGGGTTTAGGGGAGTTGTAGATCCCTACTTCAGTGACCCAATCGTCCCTTATCCGTGACAGGCAGGTACCTGAAGGTCGATTACAAAAGAGCTCAAATTTGACATCTCTTCCTCCATGGAAATAAGTAAGCTTTCAGATTATTGGAGTTCAAGATATACGATTATATCAGGGCTGTATTTAGGGGAGGGCCCAAGGGGACCTA
>NW_007496760.1:0-270 GCF_000475195.1 Diaphorina citri
TTTACAGCTCGTTACTCTAGTTTTTATAAGGCCAATTCAGATAAGGTGCGTTTTCGGAACAGCTGGCTTTCTGCTATCCTTCTCTCTTTGATTTCGGGATGATGATATGTTGTTACAGTTCCTTCTACCGAACGTCAGCAGGGATAGCACGTTGAAGGCACCAGTTACTAATGGATCTCTGTAAGCAACGTTGCGCATGATTGGCATCCGGACGGGTGAACACCTCTTCTTTTAGGGGGCCGATCGGTTTCGGATGTTGGCGATCATAAT
>NW_007496761.1:0-270 GCF_000475195.1 Diaphorina citri
CGGTATCCGCGGTTCGTTCGCGTAATCCGCGGTGTGTCGCGGTATCCGCGGATCGTTCACGCTATCCGCGGATCGCTCACGCTATCCGCGGTTTGTTCGCAGTATCCCTCACCAGGCTGGGTGCACGCCGTAAAGATCTATGAAAACTTTGAATTTACCGAGAATATTACCTGGGACCTGCGGTATACAAACCTAGTGTGATATTCACTACTAGAAGGTTAATCAATTTAATAAACCATTCTCAAATTTTCAGTCAGTTTAACAAACCAC
>NW_007496762.1:0-270 GCF_000475195.1 Diaphorina citri
ACTCGATTGCAAATATTTCAACGGGTTACTTCCTGGTGTTCTTGTGTTGACCCAGCACCTAAATGGGAAGTATTGTGTCTCTTATCGCCCATCTGACAGAGACATACTACGGAATGGGCATGCTAACTGCGACACAGACCACATGAGACTAATGTAGTAGCTGTTGTTTTATCGCTAGGATCAGTTGTCAAGACTTATCCCACAAATAATTCGTGATGAAGTTTTTCAGATTAGATTTATTTGTCTGAAATTAAGGCTGAAAAAATACGT
>NW_007496763.1:0-270 GCF_000475195.1 Diaphorina citri
TGTATGTAATTTATAGTATCTACTCAGATAGGGAAAAATTTCTGTACCTCAGCAAGATATCGTATATTCTGCATTTAATATTTACATAAGTAACTATAATCCTATAGTAGTAGTACATAATGAACTCACCTCCAACTTTTACTGGCTAATGTCCCATCGTCTTCAGATTTCACAAGATCCTCAGAAGGTGGGATGACTTCTTTTTTACATATCTGAAACGTGAAATTCAAAATATAGCATCGGTAAGAAATAGTTTGATACCAAAAATAT
>NW_007496764.1:0-270 GCF_000475195.1 Diaphorina citri
CTTATTCATCATGTGAGTAAGAACTACTTACCAAGCATTACACCAGGAGACATCATGAGAATTAACCGGGCAAGATGACGAATAGCAAGACAAGGCTTTGTTCAAATGCTTTGTTGTGGGTGAAATAAAAATAGGAGATTCTCTTTGAATGGACATATGGTTCGGTTTGGGGGTGATTCTCTCTTCCGATGGGTCCAACTCATCATCTGATTGGTCAGCACCAAGCAAAGGCGTAGAATCACTTGTGTTCATATTATCACAGAAAGAGAC
>NW_007496765.1:0-270 GCF_000475195.1 Diaphorina citri
ATAATTATTGTGCCGGTCAGAATTTCTTGCATATTTTTTGTGGATCCAAAATTTCACTTCCACTCTGTCTTTTTGTTTTAAAGTATTATACTTTTATAGCCAGCCTAGTTAGCTTAGTTGGTAGCGCAGCCTTGTAAGCGCTAGGCCGCGGGTTCGATTCCGTCCGCGGCAGATTTTATCCTGATGGGATAACGCTCTCGGAACGGCTGGCTTTCTCGTATCCTGTCTATTCCTTCTCTCTTCGATTTCGGGACAGTAGACCTCTTAAAA
>NW_007496766.1:0-270 GCF_000475195.1 Diaphorina citri
TCCTGAACTGAACGGAACGGAACTGATACGAATAAGAATAATGAATACTATAGGATCAAAAGATGGTAAAAGAACATACAAACGATAGTATTAGGAAGAGGAAATAGATTCAAGAGAGCCGACATAAGCCGAGAAGAATTTGAATCGGTTAACTCCGCCACAGTACCCCCACTCCTTTTCTTTTTTCTCTCTTCTCTCTCTCTCGTGTCCAGCGTGTGCTATGAATCTTGAAGCTATCCACTTGTAGTACATCCAGTACAAATCTGTAAG
>NW_007496767.1:0-270 GCF_000475195.1 Diaphorina citri
AAAAAAAAAAAAAAAAGATGGGTAAAAAAGGGAGGAATGTCAAAAACAGAATATTCGAACAACGACAGAACAATACGAATACGATTCATACACTGAAACTTAAAACTGAGATCATTAAGTATCGATTTCATATCTCATGTTAAGCACTCGTATTGTATATTTAGTAACATAAATCTCAATGACAACAAAATATGGCAATATTTTCGGCATTGGGGTACCAAGGTATTGTATACAGAGATGGTTGAATATGACAGACGGAATGATAGAGGG
>NW_007496768.1:0-270 GCF_000475195.1 Diaphorina citri
CAGATCGGGTCCTGAAGTAGACAAGTGTTCAGCTGCCGGTTTCGGAGTAGTTATCGTCACCCAGTTTGACTCCTGATGTGCGGGTGACCAATTGTTACTCGGTTCTGATGATACCCAGTTTGGTTTCGAGTTTGGTGTCGTGTATGTCTCCGGAGTAGTCAACCATTCTGAATAGGCACTCATACTCCTCGGTGTGGACCAGTCGTCGAATATATTCTTCACATTATTCTTGCCCTCATGGGCCAAGTTCTCGTACTTGGTCTTGTGCTG
>NW_007496769.1:0-270 GCF_000475195.1 Diaphorina citri
ATAGAGCCCATAATGGTCCAAAGGTACCCAAAATCTTAACGCAACTAATTCAGGGAATTTATAAAAATGGCCCCAATAGAGCCCATAATGGTCCAAAGGTACCCAAAATCTTAACGCAACTAATTCAGGGAATTTATAAAAATGGCCCCGATAAAGCCCATAATGGTCCAAAGGTGCCCAAAATCTTAACGCAACTAATTCAGGGAATTTATAAAAATGGCCCCGATAGAGCCCCTAATGGTCCAAAGGCACCCAAAATCTTAACGTAAC
>NW_007496770.1:0-270 GCF_000475195.1 Diaphorina citri
GGAGAAGCGTATAATATAAACCCTTCTCGATTTCTTCTCGATTTCGGGACGATAAGACCTCAGTACTCAGTAGTTCAAGTTTTCTCTACCAAACCTCTTTTCACATAATTACTTCTGTCCGCAAATGACCCCAGTGCAGTCTATTGTAATAATTCTATTCTAGTCTGTTCTACTTCCAGTGGCGTAGCGTGTATGTATGTATGGCGTGTATGGCGGCCATACAACTCAAAAGTTCACTCTAATGCCCATAAATATTAATGGCATGTACTG
>NW_007496771.1:0-270 GCF_000475195.1 Diaphorina citri
TAGATCGATTAAAATATTATAAGAACACAGGTCGATAAAAAAGCAATAATTGGAATTGGAGAACATAAATAGGGAGTAGGTACCAGTGTGAAACAAATAGAAAATAGGTTATAATAAGACCTAAATTACACTTGGTAAAACTTTAAATAACTATTAAGAATTACCAACACTTGACTTTAAGTTTTACAAATATTTATTTATTTATTTTCTTGTACATAGAACAAAATAATGCATAGTACAACGTTCTAGAATTTTTAATTTATTTAATTA
>NW_007496772.1:0-270 GCF_000475195.1 Diaphorina citri
AAATGGGAACTCTAGATTTTATGTCTCGTTTTCTGTCTATCCTAGGAGGTTTGCGTGTGTTGCACTGTTGCAGGGTAAAAGGGTTAGCAATCTAAGACAAGTTTCGTCCTTGTTTTGGAATTCATCAGCTGGACAAGTATCTGAAAATAGAGCTTGCAAGTTCTATTTATTTTGCATAGGTATCTTTTTTTAAAAAAAGTGGCAGCAAATACTTAACAACCATGACATCATCCCTAATCTACCGAGAAAGGCCGCTGTTGCTCATTTTCG
>NW_007496773.1:0-270 GCF_000475195.1 Diaphorina citri
AGTTTCTGCATGTGATAACGACATTGTCCAACCCCCTTTCAAACCTAAGTCCATTCTTTAATGTCCATTGAAATCAGGGAGTTTAACTAAGGTAGGTAAATCAGATCCATATCATCAATATACACAAGACAATGAAAAGTTGAAGGTGCCTGCTCTAATTTAACACTGACAATAGTAGTTATGAGTTGAATGAACCTACAAAATACTTACCCAGGTAGGTACCTACTTACCCATCCTATTTCCATGATAAAGACTCTAAAACTCCAAACC
>NW_007496774.1:0-270 GCF_000475195.1 Diaphorina citri
AATTGGAAAAAATATTGGGAAAAAACTTTTCTTCATTAAAAAAAAGAAAATAATAAAAATAAAGATTTAATTTTAAAAATGTGTATTAAAAAAGTTCAAAAAGCATTGATTAAAATAAGGTTGACGACACAAAACGTCGATCAGACGTTTCGAATGAACGGATGTGTCCATCATCAAGTAGGTAACATAGGCGTATGCTTTTCACTGATAATTTGATATTTAATGATTATTTAATTAAAAGGTACCAACTTCTTTTTATATCAAATTTTG
>NW_007496775.1:0-270 GCF_000475195.1 Diaphorina citri
TGGTCTTGTGCGTCATTGTTAGTGGGTAAAGTCGGTAGAGTAATGGAGTCAGATATGTTCTTGCCAACATTACTAAAATAATTATTAATAATGTTGGCGCAGTGTGTCGTATCTGTGTCACAGTTATAGTCAGTGTTGTCATGTGTAATGGTTTTTATTTTGGATTTTTTATTAGTTTTGTTGATGACGTCATGTATTACTGTCCAAAGTTTTCTTTTGTCATCTTTGTTTTCGTCCAAGTTACGTTTAATGTCCAAGTCTCGTGCTGTT
>NW_007496776.1:0-270 GCF_000475195.1 Diaphorina citri
AAAAAGAAAAGGGAGGGAAAAAATATAAGGAGGAGGAGGAAAAAAAGAAAAGGGAGGGAAAAAATATAAGGAGGAGGAAAAAAAGAAAAGGGAGGGAAAATTATAAGGAAGAGGAGGAAAAAAAGAAAAAGGAGGGAAAAATTATAAGGAGGAAGAGGAAAAAAAGAAAAGGGAGGGAAAAAATATAAGGAAGAGGAGGAAAAAAAGAAAAGGGAGGGAAAAAATATAAGGAGGGGGAAAAAAAGAAAAGGGAGGGAAAAAATATAAGGA
>NW_007496777.1:0-270 GCF_000475195.1 Diaphorina citri
GTGGGAAACGTATTGATTTAGAAGACAACCTATGCTTGTGGGAAACTTTGTTTGGAAACGTCCTTAGTGGGACCAAAAATATCACTGTAGAAAACAGTGGCGGTCAGGAAAATGACGTTAATACTGTTGTACTTGTAGACGCTCATTTCAGACGAGATACATTGGAGATTTTGCCTACATTCTACGATCATCAAACTTCGAAGATGAAAGACCCTCATGACGTCAGCAGTGTGGATTCGCTGCTACCCCCGTTTTATTCACCAGTCAAAC
>NW_007496778.1:0-270 GCF_000475195.1 Diaphorina citri
CCAACAACATCTCATACAACCGAGACTACAGAATCTGGAGATACTCCAGAAACTGAAGAAACAACCGAGGCTTCAAAGGAAACAACCACACCTAGAAAGCCAACAACATCTCATACAACGGAGACTACAGAATCTGGAGATACTCCAGAAACTGAAGAAACAACCGAGGCTTCAAAGAAAACAACCACACCGAGAAAGCCAACAACATCTCATACAACCGAGACTACAGAATCTGGAGATACTCCAGAAACTGAAGAAACAACCGAGGCT
>NW_007496779.1:0-270 GCF_000475195.1 Diaphorina citri
AATAGCGGCCGAACCGTACATTTCTCGAAGCTCAGTCAAGGGACACTTTTGATCTTTATAATTAATCGAACCTCTCTGTATATTTGGAGCGAGCTGAGGCAAAAGTTACCATTTCCTTTTTTACTTGCATTTCCCAAGAGGGATTGTTGGTATAGGTAAGAGTAGGGCTACGGGCCGGCCATTATAGCCCTATGTAACGCCACCTGATTAGATCTTTTGTTAGCATAATGGAACATATTGTTCCAACTTAACAGTCTAAATAAAACACTA
>NW_007496780.1:0-270 GCF_000475195.1 Diaphorina citri
TTTACGATTTGCCGGTATTTTTTAAATCGATTTATCTCGGGATCTAGAAGTCGTAGAAGAAAAAGGAAAATTCCGTCGGTCCTCATTTTTCCTGCTCTATGACTTTGAAACACCACCCAAGTAAGCGCAACTGATCTATTGCCGCAGTGCTCGTAGATTCATGGCGCTTAGCACACTTTTGGGGCCCTTGATCCCTACACTTAAACCGTTAGGTGGGCTTTTTGTGTGTGGTGCGAAGCTACTAGGTATTCAGTGGAAAAAAAAAAAATA
>NW_007496781.1:0-270 GCF_000475195.1 Diaphorina citri
ACTTACACAGGGTAGGGTCTACACTATTACACAAGTAGGGTCTACAGTACTTACACAGGTAGGGTCTACACTATTACAGGGTCTACAGTACTTACACAGGGTAGGGTCTACACTATTACACAAGTAGGGTCTACAGTACTTACACAGGGTAGGGTCTACACTATTACACAGGCAAATACTTACACACATAGGGGGTCTACAGTACTTACACAGGTAGGGTCTACACTATTACACAAGTAGGGTCTACAGTACTTACACAGGGTAGGGTCT
>NW_007496782.1:0-270 GCF_000475195.1 Diaphorina citri
TTACTGGTAGATATAACTGAGGTTAAGCAACGTTGTGCTTGATTAGTACCCCGATGGGTGACTTTAGAAGGGGCCGACCCCAATTGCTCTCATTCTGAAATTAAGGGGCGTAAGGGTGCTGGTTTTCCCAGTCACACTCAGGTTAGGTGAAGTTAATATAAGGGAGATGGGCACATAAAACATAAAATTAACATTTGGAATCTATCACAAAAATTGGTCATCTTCATTATTCAAACACATTGGCCAACCATTAACTTCTTCCTCTATTCT
>NW_007496783.1:0-270 GCF_000475195.1 Diaphorina citri
CCTGAACCCCTATTTTTATTTATTAAAAAAAAAAAAAGAGAAAAATCTAGACTAGGAGGGAATTGTAGAGGGACATGTAGGAGAAGAGGAATTTAGGAGGGATGAAACAGAAGGGAAAGAGAAAAAATTAGAGGGAGAAACTAGGAACCCACGAATAAGTAGAGGGGCGAAATTACTTTTCGAAATCTTTTTTTTTGTGTTGCAAAATATCCCTTCCCCCAGAAATTCTTGTCCCTTTGCAAAAAAAAAAAAAAAAAAAAAAAAAAAAAA
>NW_007496784.1:0-270 GCF_000475195.1 Diaphorina citri
TGAGGACTTGTACTTGGTCTTTAAAAGCAGAGAGAACCCTTTGAGGAACTGCCAGCTTGCTAGGCTGGTTAGGATTAGAATAACTAGTGGTTTTAAGGAACTGTAGAACTCCCCAAGGCTCGGTCGGGCCCAAGTTTAATGAGATATTTTCTTTTGTGAAACAAATTGAAAGATATGATGCTGGAACAAATAAAGAAGTTAGCATATTATGTACATTAGGTACCTACTTCCTAATAAAGGGGTAGGATAAGGAAAGTAAAAATCATGGAA
>NW_007496785.1:0-270 GCF_000475195.1 Diaphorina citri
AGTTCCTCATTTTTTCGAACTTTTTTCTTTACTTTGTCTCACCATATTTCTCTTTTACGAGGTTTGAGAGAGAGAGAGGGAGAGAGAGAGAGAGAAAGAGAGAGAGAGAGCTCCTGTGAAATAGCAAAGATAGACAGTGCACTTCTTGTCGATGTCGCGACGATAGGTATATGTATCCATTTTTTAAATGTCCAGCAATATTATGAAAAGGCACTTGTCAAGTTTTACATCTTGCTTGATTTTAAATCACACTGTTTCGTTCCAAACCCA
>NW_007496786.1:0-270 GCF_000475195.1 Diaphorina citri
AACTCTAGTCTAATCATGAATGCAGACAACAAAAATAAAGCTACTTGGAAAATAGTTCACAACATAAAAGGCAATAACAAAAAAATATCTGGTAATAAAGAATTAGAAATAAACAACATCAAGAAAAATGGAAAGAAGGAAAGTGGAAGAAACAATTACATAGAAATTCTCAACGAAATAAATTTGGAAATTTTGAATATGTGCAGTGATATAAATACAAATAATACCACAAATTATAATCATGTCAAACACATTGAAAACACTTTTGTT
>NW_007496787.1:0-270 GCF_000475195.1 Diaphorina citri
AAAACCCTCATTACAGTATTTTCAAACCGTTGAACCGATCAGAAGACGCCTTTGTGACGTGTTCTTTACTCGTACAGTTTCACCAGACTGAACAGGTTATTTCCTGAAGATTTTTGTGTAAAGGTCTTTGTAAAGGAAAATTCGATGATATATAGTACCGGTTTGGCAACACTGTACTCGGAAGGTTAGGCTTCCCATCGCTAGTTAGATCAGTCCTGGAAGGTCCACATAATTTGAAGATTACCTCTGTGTGTACCTATTAATAACATG
>NW_007496788.1:0-270 GCF_000475195.1 Diaphorina citri
TACAAAAAAAAAAAAAAAAAAAAAAACTTGCTGTTTTTTTCTTGTTCATCTTTTCGTCTTTCTCCGCCAATCTTCAAATTCCTCAGGCCCAGGGGTAGTTAATTTTAATCGTCACTTTCTTCGCGGAGTAAAATCTCACCCTATGTGGCCTATGTCAAACCCTTACGTTTTCTTCTACCCTCCTTAAGGAGTACTTTTTTCGCGGCGTGAAATCACACCCTATGTCCCACCCTTACGCTTATCCTTCTACCCTCCTTAAGGAATAGTTCT
>NW_007496789.1:0-270 GCF_000475195.1 Diaphorina citri
CCAACAATCTGGGAATTGTCCAGTAATCCAAATATAGTTGAAAAGTTCAAGTAACTTTTCCAATGCCTCAAAGGGAAGTTGTATAATCATCTGATAACACACATTATCATGACCGGCCGCCGAAGATTTGCAAGAAGGGAACGTGGCCAATAATTCATTCATTGTAAACGGTTTATTATATTCACATTGCTCTGTATTAGGTGGTATGTGTAAGTTCTGCTCAATTAAAATTTTCCGTCTCCTGAATTCCTCGCTGTACATTTCGTTAGA
>NW_007496790.1:0-270 GCF_000475195.1 Diaphorina citri
GATGTTTATGTATAGATGTGTGTAATTGTTGGATGGTCTGAGTGTACATAGTTGTTTAAATGTAATAGGTGCAGACTGTAGATGTGTGTTTGACTGTAGATGTGTGTTTGACATGCTAGCCATTTTCAGAAATCCTGGTAAAAAGGTATATCTGAAATTTGTATCATTCCTGGATATTTAGGGAGAAAAATAAAAAAACCAAACGAGTGGTGAAGGAGTATAATCATAATAACTAACTCAACAAAAGGTCCACAAATTATTTGACAAACA
>NW_007496791.1:0-270 GCF_000475195.1 Diaphorina citri
TCTCCTCTAAATAAGTATAAATAAGCTTAGGAGGTGCTGTTATCTGTTATTGTAAATTTTTATTTGATGTCAATAGTCAATACCTAAAGTTATTATGTACCTGTTAAAAAAAATCTCTTTCTCTCTCTCTCTCTCTCTCTCTCTCTCTCACTCTATTACTTCCTATATTCAATTTTTCTCTCTCTCTCTCGTTTTCCCAAAGATCACAAAATGAAAATGACTAGGTGACTATAGGACGGTAACGATCTAGGTGACTATAGGACGGTAACG
>NW_007496792.1:0-270 GCF_000475195.1 Diaphorina citri
GACTAGGCCGCAGGTTCGATTCCCGCCCGGGGCGGATTTTATCCTGAACGGATAAGGTTCTTTCTCGGAACGGCTGGCTTTTTCATATCCTGTCTTCTTTATTTCTTCGATTTTGGGACCATGAGACCTATACAGTTACAGTTCCCTGTGTCAAACCTCAAAGAAAAAAAAAAAAATGTTTATTTTATTTATTTTTTTTTAAGTTAAGCAAGGTTCATATACTTATTTGTAAACTTTACCTATGAAATATATAAGACCTTGTTTAGACTG
>NW_007496793.1:0-270 GCF_000475195.1 Diaphorina citri
CGCATCCTTCTTCTTTTCTATCCTTAACTTTCATCCCTTCTTCCTTGTATCTTTCCCAATCTCTTGTGTATCCCTTTTTCCTAGTTTTCCTCTCTCTCTTCCTCCTCTTTCTTCTATGCCTCCCCTTTCTTTCTTTTTCTTTTTTTTTGTATCCCTATAACTTCTTTCTTCTCTAAGGTTGAACAAGTTCTCCATTTAACACTTCATTACAATTTTTCTCCCGTGAGAGAGAAATGGAGGGAGAGGGAATATTTCCCCCCCCCCCCCCCC
>NW_007496794.1:0-270 GCF_000475195.1 Diaphorina citri
TCTCTCTCTGTGTCAACATCCAGATATGTATGTACATGTCACCCTCAACGTTGCTTAACTTGTTGTACCTACCTACTCTAGGGTTAAAATTGTATGTCTCATCCCTCAGCATAAAATAATGGAATAATCTGCCTCCTCTCTCTCTCTCTCTCTCTCCTCTTCCTCTCCTTCTCTTTCCTCATTCTCTGTCTTTCTCTCTTCTCTTTCTCTCCTTCTCTTTCCTCATTCTCTGTCTTTCCATCTCTCTCTCTCTCTTCTCTTTCTCTCCTT
>NW_007496795.1:0-270 GCF_000475195.1 Diaphorina citri
GAACATTTTGAAATTTTAAGTTTTAACTTGACCATTTTTCATCGAGTTAGGTAATTCTAGTTTGTCTGTTTGTTTGTATTACCATAGCTCTTGAACTGTTGGTCAAATGTTGTTGAATTTTTGGCAAAATATTCAACATAGGTTATTCGTCTAGTATACCTACACCTAGGTACCTATCTATTTACAGGAATTTTGCACATTGCTTTTTAAAGTTTGAGCCCAATCCGGTTTTCGAACACTTCCTGGCCGTAGACCACCTTTTTAAGAAAC
>NW_007496796.1:0-270 GCF_000475195.1 Diaphorina citri
ATTCCACGTATAGATGGTCAAAGGAAAATTCCATTTGCTTTGAAGGACCAATTGAAATTAGAATTGGATAGAATGGAAAAAGCTGGGATAATAACAAGAATTATAGAACCAACAGAGTGGGTGAATTCAATTGTGGTTGTTAAGAAACCTAATAATAAATTAAGAATTTGTCTAGACCCAAGATATTTAAACCAATTTATTGTGACAAGTAATTCTTCAATTCCCACTTTTGAACAAATAGCTAGCAACTTGGCAAATGCCAAATATTTT
>NW_007496797.1:0-270 GCF_000475195.1 Diaphorina citri
GGGAGAAAGGATGGGGGAGAAGGAGGGGAGATATTTTTGCTGACGAGATATAATTGTTAAAAGATAGAAGTCATCTCTCTCTCTCTCACACACACACACTCTCCCGCTCCCTATCTCTCTCTTTCACTTTCTCTACCTCCCTCTCCGCATCCTCTCTCATACACGATTATCCACTCTCTCTCTCCCTCTATCTGTCTTCTATCTCACTCTCTCACTTTCTCACTCTCTCTCACTTTGTCACTCTCTCTCTCTCTCTCTCTCTCTCTCTCT
>NW_007496798.1:0-270 GCF_000475195.1 Diaphorina citri
GGAAGAAGAAGAAGAAGAAGAAGAAGAAGAAGAAGAAGAAGAAGAAGAAGGAAGAAGAATCTAACAAGAAATGTAAACAAAAGGCATGTCATATTAAACCCCTAATATGACATGACATTATTATATTAATACATGACATTCATACATTATTAATTGTCTAAAAAGAAGAGGAGACAGACAGCAGACTGACCCCTGTAGAATATATTAAGGGTCATACGAGTAATGCTCAGGATATAATATTTTTTTACATTTATGTATCACAAAAAAAAA
>NW_007496799.1:0-270 GCF_000475195.1 Diaphorina citri
AGTGAAAGTACTGAATTTGAGTACCTAAGTTTAAAGTTTGAATAACTTTATTTCTTAGGACAAGTTGCACCTATCAACAAATTTCTGTGCTAAAAATGTGTTTATCAAAATCGGACAAAATGTGTTGACGCCACGTTCGAACTATATCGTGACGCAACCGTCACCGTCCGAGAGCGGCAGGGCGCGGCGTCGAGCTATGTCCGGCGCTACAGTCAGGATTTAAACTCGGTTTAACTCTCGTAGTTCTAGCAATCTAATAGGTTGATTTCA
>NW_007496800.1:0-270 GCF_000475195.1 Diaphorina citri
CCAACCGTTCCGAGAACGAACCTTATTCTCGTCCTCGGAACGGTTGGCTTTCTCCTATCCTGCCTCTCTTTTCTCTTCGCTTTAAGAACGATAAGACCTTAGCAGTTAGATTTGCCTCTTCCCAATCTTATTTGGGGTCGGCGTTACCTCTATCAAATACTATGAACTAACCTATTTACTGTGTCTCTTCTGACAGCTTCTTCAAACTGGGCAGGTAATCCAAGGTGCCAATGGTCAGCAGATAGTAATCCATGCCATACCTCAAAGTAC
>NW_007496801.1:0-270 GCF_000475195.1 Diaphorina citri
TTCAAGATATTTTACCAGTGACCAGTGAGGTCTTGAATGTTCTTTTCTTAGTGAGGTCTTGAATGTTCTTTTCTCAGTGAGGTCTTGGTCCTTCGCTTTGTGATTGAGTCCCTTATGTGTCTCTGAAGAGAATTTTTATGTACAAACGATTCACTCCACTCTCCTTACTACGAGCATGTCTGAAATTTTGAATGTTTCAGGTAAGAGTAAACGTGAGGCCAAGGCTAACGTAGCATGCGCTGCTCTGATACACCTCTACAGTAAACACTC
>NW_007496802.1:0-270 GCF_000475195.1 Diaphorina citri
CTCGGCTGGGATCGAACCCACGCCCTCCTGTTTACCAGGCGAGCGTCTTGACCACTACGCTACCGAGGCAGGTTTTTTTCTTAACAATGTAAAATGCATATTTGAGACATACGGGCCATCAGGATTTGGAGGGAACTATGAAAATAAAAGCTAAAAATAATCTAGTTAAAAAAGGTCGGTTATTCTTTTTTTTTTGACAGAGGGAATTGTAACTGCTATGGTCTTATCGTCCCGAAATCGAAGAGAGAAGGAAGACAGGATAGGAGAAAG
>NW_007496803.1:0-270 GCF_000475195.1 Diaphorina citri
TGAAAATTTGGACCGATTGCAATACTTTCATTACTAGTATAGCTCCGCTATACTGTAGTAATAGAAAGTAAAAATGATCCCTAGGTTTCAAAACTCCAATTTCAAATGGTTAGCATGCCATTATAAAGAGCTCTGAAACCTTTAAGAGCTGGAATCGATTGAGAGTAAACTGACATAATTACCTTTGAGGAGAACCCCAAAGGGGTAGGAAAAATGTGAAAGGCTAAGTAAATTTACTATTTTACTTTTTCTTTTTCAGCACTTGAACTG
>NW_007496804.1:0-270 GCF_000475195.1 Diaphorina citri
AACGCGAACGGTCCTAGAACGGGCTGTTCTGCTCAAGCAGGCAGACAAACGAAAAGACTTACAGACCAACTAAATGGAACTTACAGACCAACTAAAACGTGGAACTCACTTTGTTTGCTAAATAACTAACCTGGTCATATTTTTTGTGTTTCAGAAATGCTGACCTCATAATGTTTGTAGCCACTGTCTCCATCCTGCTGGTAGTTAATACCTTTGCATCAATCGCCAAAAATGGTAAGTTCCCTGACTAAAATATTGATTTAAGTCTGT
>NW_007496805.1:0-270 GCF_000475195.1 Diaphorina citri
TGATTACTCAACTTGGAAATCTAATCTATTGTTAGAAATAATATATGAAGAAACTTTGAATAATACACCTGTTGAGAGGTAACAATTAATTAAATTACTAAACTGTTGCAAATTAAATTAAAAACCATATAGACATCCAAACTATTTCTTTCAACCCCTCTTGAAATGAACTTTACAATTATACAAGCCTGGAGCCTTAGGAAAGTAACCTATGAAAAATGAACCTCGGAATCCCAAGACATTACCTTTAGAATCCCAGGAAAGGAAGCA
>NW_007496806.1:0-270 GCF_000475195.1 Diaphorina citri
GGAAGCAATAGCAATAGCGTTGGAAAATAATTACACAGCAATGGAGACATTGTTTAGAATGTTTATGTTGGGGATTTTGCGTTTAAACAAAAATAATGGTCGAAGTAATTCAATCTGATTACATGGTTTTATTAGAAACGCGTTTAGATTTAGCGGTAGTTTCATTAGATTTAGTATTAGTTTTGGTAGATATAGGTAGATTAAGGTATTGTTTTCAGTAGATATAGGTACACGTGTTGCCTTAGTAACATATACGTAGATACACAGCTA
>NW_007496807.1:0-270 GCF_000475195.1 Diaphorina citri
TCTATGCGAAAGCCAAGAATTCTTTCAGAGTAAAACAGAAACCTCCTTGGATGAAATAAGAAAACATATTGAAGAAAGTAAAAAATGCAATCATTACATCACAAGTTCACACGAGGGGGAAGATAAAAAATTCAAAACTACTCGCAATACACACAAACACAAACTTTTCATTCGTGTTTTGTTTACTATTTGCGGATATTGATTTTTCCGTTGCCATGCCAACGCGGTGTGTATGCAACAGAGTAAAGTTCATTCTCGTATTTTTTTTTT
>NW_007496808.1:0-270 GCF_000475195.1 Diaphorina citri
ATGTTCCATTGGGTCTTTGGTTCTCTCGGCCATCTTCATTAGGATCTGCTTCTGAATAACTGAACAACACACAACACAGAGTTCAAATCAGTAGGTACTCTATTTCTTTATTGATACAGAGGGTTAACTATCACAGAAAACTTCTGAGGTTTATAGTAACAGAGGTTTTACTTTAGATTTGGTGACTACTTTGGTAGTGTAGTGGTCAAGAAACTTGCCTGGTAAACAGGAGGGCATGGGTTCAATCCCAGCCAAGGTATGGAATTTTAT
>NW_007496809.1:0-270 GCF_000475195.1 Diaphorina citri
ATGCAATCTCAAAACTTCAACCATGTCACTAGCTGTCCTTATCTTCCAGGCACTTTAGGTGAGTGGCTTGTTGACAACTCATCTTTCAGGTCCAGGAAGGAGGCTGCTGCCACGGGATTGGTCCGTAATGATGTGGAGTCTGTTTGGGGTGGGGTATGCCGGGCAGTTAAACAGATGTAGTACATCCCGTGCCGCACTCCTGCAGTCTGGGCTTAGGTCGGGGATCCCAGGGTCTATTCGGTGTTGGTAGTTGCGCAGTCGTCGGGTTCA
>NW_007496810.1:0-270 GCF_000475195.1 Diaphorina citri
CCAGATAACAGCAGCGTACTCGAGCTTACTTCTCACAAGAGCCGTGTAGAGTGTTATGATGGTGTCAATGTCTGAGAAGAATTTTGAATGGCGAAGTATAAGACCTAGGGTACTGTTTGAAGATGATAAGATGTTATTTATGTGCTGATCAAATTTAAGGTTTGTTTGAAATGTAACACCTAGGTCCTTTTTAACTGTTACCCGACTTATTTGAACATTGCCTATACAGTACTCGTGATGTATCATAGATCTTTTTCTAGTTATAGTCAT
>NW_007496811.1:0-270 GCF_000475195.1 Diaphorina citri
GGGAATGCTACGACACAGACCACATGAGTCTCATTTAATTTAGCAGTTGTGTCATTGCTACGAAATAAAATGGGAATAAAAAAAAACGAGGAGTTTACACGTTTCACCATCTCCTGATGGCATCCTCAGAACCGACAATTCCGATCAACAAAGTATTCCAAAAAACACTGTATGTAAAAGTCAGAGAAGATATAAATGGAGGTTTAGAATGATTCATACATCTATCTCTAGCATTACCCTCTGAAAATGCAAAACACGGCAGTATCCTAG
>NW_007496812.1:0-270 GCF_000475195.1 Diaphorina citri
AACCAAATTTCCAAGACCTCCTGTAGATAATAAAGCTGAAGCAGCACGTCGCCCCATTATCTTTTCGATACATTTAGTCCTTTCTCTTCTTTTGCTCCTTTCATCTCTTTCCAATTGATTAATAATATTATTAATTACCATATGAGAAAGATAAGGGATAGATAAACAGAAACGGCAAAGAAGAGAGGAAAAGGAGAGCGAAGAAACTACACATTCCAGTACAAATTACAAGTAAATAACTTTTCGACTATCTCTATCTATTATTGAGAA
>NW_007496813.1:0-270 GCF_000475195.1 Diaphorina citri
GTTATTTACCTAATGTAAAATACTAGAGTCAATTGGTTTGTTCAAGAATTCACAATTTTTCTACCCTTCAAAATAAATGAAAATCACAGTAATAATGATCTTATTGAAGTAGGAACAGTCAATGTAGTGTTAGCACTTTGAATGCGCAAATCAAACTGTCATTTAATTCTTGGTTGCGCCAATTCTCGATTGATCACTGTTGTTAAGCAACATTTTTCAGTATACATACTCCCGCGCACTGCTGGCTTTTTCTGGCCCCATTACGGATGG
>NW_007496814.1:0-270 GCF_000475195.1 Diaphorina citri
ATAAGTAGTTTAATGCTTTGTCTTTTTTAAAGCAAACGCCTAAAATACTAGGTTGAGGCTCGTTCTCGGAACGGCTGGCTTTCTCCTATCTTGCTTGTCCTCCTCTCTTCGATTTTCGGACATTGACACGTTAAGACTTTAGTTGTTACAGTTCCCTCTATCAAACCTCAAAAAGAACAAAGTTTGAATTAGGCTAAAGGAATACTTTATCGCGGGCTACATATTTTATCACGGGCTATACTTGGCTAATGATATACGCTTGTCTTCCCT
>NW_007496815.1:0-270 GCF_000475195.1 Diaphorina citri
CATTTGAATCATTCATTTATTAACATAGAGGAAACTGCATGAATATTTGGTACATTTTAACCTTTTCATTTCATATTTTTCGTAATTTTTCATGAGGACACAAGACAGGAGAAGAAAGAGAGAAAGAAGACGGGAGAGAGAGGAAACAGATACAGAGTGGGAAGAAATAGGAGATGGAAAAAGGGAGGGAAAAGAGAGAAGGAGAAATAGATACAGAGTGGGAAGAAATAGAAGATGGAAAAAGGGAGGGAAAATAGAGAGAAGGAGAAA
>NW_007496816.1:0-270 GCF_000475195.1 Diaphorina citri
AACCTGAAACAAGTGAACACTATAAACTTTTTCTTTCTTTTTTTATCCCTCCCATTCCAAAAAAAATCCTTTGATGATACCTATCTACTCTCCAATCGATGTCAATCAACTTTGTTTGGATAGTAAAACCCTATTTTTTACTTTCCATTACTGAAGTCTTCTATCTATGTTCCTACCAATACATATAAAGAGGCTATTTAAAATGTCGATTTTTACTTTCCTTATCCTATAGGAAGGAAAGTAATGTAATCGGGTCAAATTTTCGATGGT
>NW_007496817.1:0-270 GCF_000475195.1 Diaphorina citri
ATATGAACAAAGTGCTTTTAAAAAGTGGTGAAGATTTTATTGAAAAAAGATGGAAAAACTTACAAAGTAAAGAAGAACGTCTTAAGACAATCGTCTTATTCATTGCAGTCTGGATTGTGTTCATATCAACATCATCCAGTATTGGGCTCAGATTTTCCATAATATTCTCTAGCTCTTGTACTTTATTGGAAGTTGTATCGTTCGTATTCAATGCAAGGGGTAATGGTTTACCCTCGGTAACAAGCGAAGCATTTGGTTTACCGCCAATAG
>NW_007496818.1:0-270 GCF_000475195.1 Diaphorina citri
GGTGATATTGGCTATCAGCTATTTATGGGGAAACTAAAGGTTTTTTATTGGAGTTTGATTAATTTATTATTATATTGTCGTAAGAAAAGTATTTAGAGATTTTCCCGTATTAATGCCCAAACGAAGTTTGCCACTTATTGACTTTTTTTGGAATGGTTATTCCTTCAGCCTTTTGGAAATAGATTGCAAAGAAGGCACTTAGTCACGCTGTGTTATCCACAAAAGATTTGAAAAAGCTCCCCTTCACCACAAAGAATTTGATTTTGGTTT
>NW_007496819.1:0-270 GCF_000475195.1 Diaphorina citri
AAAAAAATCTCTGTTTTCCATTCTTTAAAACAAAAGTGATTTAAGTAATCCTATGACATTGAACAAGTGCCTACTTTAGGGTGCACTCAGCCTTGTGAGGAAATAACTAATGGAAAAATTGAGGTGGTTGGGGAAAAAAATCCGAATCCTGATGAATACGAGTATGGTTTAAGCAATTGAAAGTGTTTCCCTTTATCTTATATTATAAGAACGAGATCCATTCACAGTTCATAGTTCACACACTGATCGCTCTATCTCTAGAACCACAAC
>NW_007496820.1:0-270 GCF_000475195.1 Diaphorina citri
TTTAATTATCTTGAGGTAATCCGTTTTTTGTATGAACAGAAAAATACGGTACTTTGTGGAAATCATTAATAATGATAATTATATTTTCCCCGGAGAGAGCTTTTTGAGGGATTTCATGGTTTGAAGAAGATTCTAGATTCTATAAATCTATACTGTCTTCATCATCTTTTTACTTTTTTTTTATCGGAGTCTCAAGACTCACCTATTTATTTTTGTCATAATCTTGAACGATTTTAACATGAAAAATGAATGAATGGATTTTTTATTCAT
>NW_007496821.1:0-270 GCF_000475195.1 Diaphorina citri
GGAAAACGTAAGAAAGACTTGGGCCCGTCTCACATTGAAAGCGCGACTTTTGTAGTAGCCCGTAGTCGCCTGAAATACGAAACCTATGAAAATGATAGAAACTCTCTATTGTAGACTATCGATAGAAACTCTCTATTGTCTATTGTAGACTATCGATAGAAACTCTCTATTGTAGACTATCGATAGAAACTCTCTATTGTAGACTATCGATTGAAACTCTCTATTGTAGACTATCGATAGAAACTCTCTATTGTAGACTATCGATAGAAA
>NW_007496822.1:0-270 GCF_000475195.1 Diaphorina citri
ATTATTTTCACAAAAATCGCCAAACACAAGTGACATTGTGAAAAATTACCATACTGGAGCAAAAGAACTTCACGGAGATAACGCCCTACAATGATATTAGGGAGACCTATAGTTTTTAGAAAAAAATCGCTCAAAAGAGTTGACAAGGATCTTTTGGAAAAATGAAAGAACAGAAAATCTTTGAACTGTCTGAACTACACGAAAAATCATGGTTGAAATATGTTTTGTGATTTGAGAAGATATTATAAACCTGTAGAACACACATGGAAA
>NW_007496823.1:0-270 GCF_000475195.1 Diaphorina citri
TTATCCGGTAGTGCTTAAAAAATGTAGGAGTACCCATTACAATGTGTTGCTAAAGCTAATTAAATAAATCGAAGTCAAAGCCTCCCTTTCCAGTGGGCCACAATTTGAACGAGTCCCTCAGTTTGGTTACAGGTACAGGTGGGCTCTGGTTTATCGAGTGTGACCATTGCCTCTAAGGCCCGTTTCACACGTATAGTCACTGAAGAATCCTACAGTCTGCGCAGGTCAAACTTCTCCGACGACCGTAACGTGTGTGCCGGTCCTAAAGCA
>NW_007496824.1:0-270 GCF_000475195.1 Diaphorina citri
TTCGATTTGGGAACGATATGATTATGCATTTTATTTCAAAAATTTCGCAAATTTCAAAGCATATTTTGGGCTTTTTTTATATTACACATAAAATCCAAGTCATATATTCTATTTCTCTAGTAATTAGGTACTCACAGTTGCATGACAATAGTATCAGTGCCGGGTACAGGGGCGTTTTCAAACAAAGCCAGTGCGGTAGGAATGTGTGCATGCATGAGTGTAGATAGGAGGTTGTACTCTGCTCTGGTGATCTGCTGGGGTTGTCGCTCC
>NW_007496825.1:0-270 GCF_000475195.1 Diaphorina citri
GAGGAGGAGGAGAAGGAAAAAATAAAAGGAAGAAGTAGATCTAAAGGTGATGCAGGCAGAAAAGAAGGAGAAGAAGAAGAAAGGGAAAAACTAAAAGCAAGAAGTAGGTACTAAAAGATGACGAAGGGCGAAAGAAAGAGGAGGAGGAAGAAGAAGACGAAGAAAAAGAGGAAGAGGAGGAGGAGGAGAAGGAAAAAAAGTGGACTGTGCAATTACTTAGATGCAAGTTGTTTTCACCTGCCGTCGTTCTACTGATGTGCTTGGCAATCC
>NW_007496826.1:0-270 GCF_000475195.1 Diaphorina citri
AAATACTTTCATAATATTTATTAATGAATCAAGCTCAGAACTCATAAAATAATAGAACAAAAACAAAAAAAGTATACTTATGATTCTAGCTCATATGAAATTGAATAATATTAAATCAAGACTAGAACCCGTTCTCCCTTTATTCTCAATATAATGTTTAAGTCACCCATCCATTTATTGGCCTTTCTCGGGGTAGCTTAACACAGGTGACGCTAAAACCGGTCTTAAAATAACGACTGAAGTGTTATCTAAAACTTTCTCGCTTTGAGT
>NW_007496827.1:0-270 GCF_000475195.1 Diaphorina citri
AAAAAAAAATACTGTAATGTGGCCCTATAAACATTTCATTAATAAATCAAAAGATATTCATAGAAACTTGGCCTACTCGAATTCTTTTCATTTTCGATTAGCACGTCTTTGGAATAGTCTGCCGGTGGATATTACAAAAAAAAATACCCTTTCCACTGACGGATTTGAAGTTCTTGTTGGGGACTGAGGAGTTATATTTTTACTTTCCTTATCCTATAGGAAGGAAAGTAATGTAATCGGGTCAAAATTTCGATGGTCAGTTTTTAGTGC
>NW_007496828.1:0-270 GCF_000475195.1 Diaphorina citri
AAAGTTATGAAAAATAGTACCTAGCTGCATAGGGTATGTTCAAGGATATAGTGTTCAAGGTTCAAAATACTGAACTTGAACTTTCAGGAATTCACAACTTTCAAGGACATCATGTATCTTCTGTATTTCCGTGAAGAGGGTAAAGTTACACCAAGCGCGCATCGTTTGCAAACACTGTTTGCAAACGTTTGTAATCATTTTTCCACAAACATTGGCTTGCAAACAGCGTTCGTGTGTGCGCGGAGTTGATCCGGCTGCTGTCGGTTTAAA
>NW_007496829.1:0-270 GCF_000475195.1 Diaphorina citri
ACTCTGATACAACAAGTTCATACGAGTTCAAGTGAAGATCTGTTTTAAACCCCTTCTCAAGATAATATTTTCATGAATCAACCGCATTACAGTTTTAATACTCATTGCGAGGTAAATCGTTTAATGAATGACGTCATCACCGCGACCAGCGCGAACCCTAACCGATTCGACTATGATGCAATGAGTATTCAAATTCAAACTCGCCCAATAAAATTATTATTTTGGTGCAATATTTTGTATGCGTTTTTAATACCTACTAATTTCAGTATT
>NW_007496830.1:0-270 GCF_000475195.1 Diaphorina citri
AAAACAAGAAATCAAAATTTTAAAGAGTCAAAACCATCCAAATTCAAGAGAAAATCAAAATTGAATCAAAATTCGACAGAATATAAAGAAATTAATCATCAATATTCAAGACGCCCTCTAAATTCTCAAAGTTGACCACACAGATCGAAATTCTAAGCAAGAAATTAAAATTTTGAAGAGTCGAAACCATCTAAATTCAAAACAAAATCAAAAATGAACCCTAAATTGCACGGACTAAAAGCAAACCATCAAAATTCAAGAAGTCTTCAA
>NW_007496831.1:0-270 GCF_000475195.1 Diaphorina citri
GATGTGCTTGAAAGTTCTCCCGTAATACAGTAGGTGATTTCGTTCACGATAGCTACACTGCCCTCACGTGACGTGATAGTAGTGTGGTTCTGCCTTAAGAACGATATTAACCTGGCTGGATTCTACGGGCGATATTAACAAACTGGCTCTCTCTCAAGCTAAAGCATCAACTTCAATCCAAATAAGATGTTTGCCAGCCTAGTTAGCTTAGTTGGTAGTGCGTCTGCCTTGTAAGCGCTAGGCCGCGGATTCGATTCCTGCCCGGGGCGG
>NW_007496832.1:0-270 GCF_000475195.1 Diaphorina citri
AGCAGATAAAGACGATAAAGTTGGTTCTCGAAAAAGCTGGCTTTCTCTTTTTCTTTCCATTTCGAGACAATAAGACCTTTTAGACCTCCCGACGATGTTACATTTTCCTCAATCAAATCTCTTAAAAAATCCTTAATACCTATACGAGTAAGGTATACAGTGATAACCCTCTATTAAACTAATACAAAGTCTAAATAGTCTAATAACATCCCACGATTTTCCCCCTACAGGTGCCAAAACGTTCCCCTGGTCTGTCAACCCGCTTAGTTC
>NW_007496833.1:0-270 GCF_000475195.1 Diaphorina citri
GTGTCAATCAACTTATAGGTGCAAAACATGTGGAAGTACTTCTCATCACACTATGCTTCATTCTCCAACACGTTTTCCCAATAGTCAGCCAAACCCGGCTCCCATCAATAGTCGTGCACTAAATCTTTTGTCGGAAAATAGGAACTATAATTCCAATGGAAATGTTGCACATGTACAACAGGTTTCTTCTGGTGATCATAATCCACATGTTCAACCCACTGTGGGATTTTCTCAGGACCCACAGAACTTTCCACAATTCTCAGGATTTAG
>NW_007496834.1:0-270 GCF_000475195.1 Diaphorina citri
TTTCCTGCCTCGGTGGCGTAGTGGTCAAGACGCTCGCCTGGTAAACAGAAGGGTTCGATCCCAGCCGAGGCATGGCATTTTATCCTCATTTAGTTGAGAATTTGCCCACATAATAATGGAGCTCTAAGGGTTAGGTGGTAGATAACGCCTCCGGCGTTAACCTCGCCCTACTGAACTACTTGGTGATGTTCTTTTTCAATTTATCAGGGGCGGAGTACGATCCAATGTGGCCGAATGACTACGAGAAGGCAGTGCGGGATCTGAGAGACC
>NW_007496835.1:0-270 GCF_000475195.1 Diaphorina citri
CTTTCAGACGAAATTGAACTTTCTTCATTTTCAGTCTCATTCTGGTCGTATTAAAACAGGGTAAATGAGATGTCCACTATTGTCCACTGCTACAAGCCACCATTCTCTTGAGAAATAGTTGAAATAAATGCTTTTTAAATCAATTAATCACAAGGTCAATAATACCCGAATACTAATGAGGTCAATAATACCCGACACTGTAATAAGACCCGAATACTGCGGTCTGAAAATTCAAATAAACACAAACTACGCTAAAAAGGTTGCGCGCCA
>NW_007496836.1:0-270 GCF_000475195.1 Diaphorina citri
ATCTAACTTTTGGCAGAATAAAACACCACGGTTCTTCTGTAGCAGATTTCTTGTAGGTATACCGCGGATTTAATGGGATATCTTGCTCTAGTAAGCGGAATCTTGCTATAAGTGTTTTAGGTAAGTTCTCATTCCTTATGTTGATCCTTAGTGCCAGATTAAAAAACAGCGTGTATACAGGGTGGTCCGGATTGCTTGCAACTTTGTACACGTAATTTGATAGCAATATATTTCTTCTGACTTGCAGAGATGGTTGCCCACATTCAGCCA
>NW_007496837.1:0-270 GCF_000475195.1 Diaphorina citri
TTTCTCTTTCTCTGTCAGTTTTACGAATCTCTCCAATTTCTTAGCCTCTCTTCTACGTCAGATATTTTCTCCTTCCCCTCTCTCCCTTTCTTTCTCTTTCCCTATCCCTTTCTTTCTTTTTCCTCTCTCTCTAGTGCTTCTATCTTTCTCTCTCTCTATCAGCCCTCTGTCTTGTGTCTTATTTCACTTTCTACGTCGTCTTAGCTTCCTTCTTGTCTTTGTCTTTTCTTTCTCTCTTTCTCCCTCCCTGATCAGTTTATTCTATAATTC
>NW_007496838.1:0-270 GCF_000475195.1 Diaphorina citri
GAACTTCTAAGAAAAAAATAATCCTTTCCAACTGGACACTTCTTTAGTTTTTATCCAACTGTTCAGAAAATAATGAGACAGAGGCTATTATCATGAAGTTCAAACTCGAAGTCTTAGGATTTGGGAATATCAGCAGTTAGGATCTACGAAAACTGATGATACCTACAGTTTAGAGAAGTTTCTCTATTATTAGGAGCAACTAGACCACGAAGAGGTGGAAAATATATCCTAAATGCGCACCACCTTTATAATATAGAAACTAAAGCTTGG
>NW_007496839.1:0-270 GCF_000475195.1 Diaphorina citri
TACATTTTTCTTTTATTTTCTATTACTTTTCAAATACCTACGTATTCTGCAAATGTAATAGAAAGTCGTGTGATGTTCGCACCAGATTTTTTCTCTTGTCTTGATGCTCCGCTTTGCCTAGGCAGTGCATAGCTTTCCAAAGTTGCTAACAAAAGCCCTCTCTATTCGATCCACTCCCAGTTTTCTTACTTCTTGTTTAAAACGTCCCCATATCTCCACAAAAACACTTTAAGCTAAGTTTTACTTTTTATGGGACTTCAAGTTGGCACG
>NW_007496840.1:0-270 GCF_000475195.1 Diaphorina citri
GTCACCGAAGTCCATGGACACACCATGATCCATCATGAAGTCGAATCCGAGGATACAGTCGTCTACAATGTCAGCAACGACGAAGGTATGGCGCATCTCCACATTGCCAAGTTGCATCTTCACCTCGATCTCGCCATACACACGTGATTGTTCTCCGGTTGCTGTCTTCAGGGTGTACTTGTCGGGATTCTCCAGGTTTGTCTCAGCCAGGATGTCACGTCTCAGAATGGATTTGCTGGCACCAGTGTCGAGGAGAATGTTACAATCTCG
>NW_007496841.1:0-270 GCF_000475195.1 Diaphorina citri
GGAATAGTGAGTTGTCATAAAACCTGACAAACCTTATCTGTGACACCTTGCTTCAAGATAACGATGTTTGGGAAAAAACTTCACTCGTGCAAAACTCTTTATTAGTTTTTTCAAACCCGATGTACTCCAAAAAGTACCTACCCGTCATTTTTTATCTTTGGAAAAATTTGTTCCAATTGGAAGAGAAAAAAATCCAGTTAAAGTGCCTTTAAGGGGGAAAAATCCAATTGAAAAAAAAAAAAAAACAAACAGGAACCCTGTGACCAATTA
>NW_007496842.1:0-270 GCF_000475195.1 Diaphorina citri
ATCTTTGAACTCTTTCATTAGAACGGAAAATAAAAATTGAATTTTCGACCTTTTACAGTTATTTTTTCGGAGTTTTGATTTCGGATTTGGATTTTTCCCAACTATTTACATAGGAATCGAGCATTTATTTATAATTTTTACTCATTTGCAACTGCTCCATTGAACTAGCCTGAAGACTCCCAAGAGATGCAGTGTAAGTGGTCAAATTCTCAAACAAATGACGAAGAAAATTCCATGCTCCGACCAAGAATCCAGGCGTAAAGAACTAAC
>NW_007496843.1:0-270 GCF_000475195.1 Diaphorina citri
GGACAGAACCTTTTCTATTCAACAACAATTTTCTCAATAGTTCCTTTTATGCTCATATTTTGATCACTATTTAAAAGTTTTGCTCCTAAAAAAGCGGTTGTGAATAATCGGAAAAATTGAGAGTAAAAAAAATAGCTCTCTTTAAATACTATTTTCATCTTGCATATAAGCATTACTTACTGAAAGTTGCAGGTTCATATACAAGAGCATTTTTATATTAGGATTATTACCTGTGTTCGTTTGATATAAAAATTGCTTTTTTCTGTCTTT
>NW_007496844.1:0-270 GCF_000475195.1 Diaphorina citri
GGTAAACAGGAGGGCGTGGGTTCGATCCCAGCCGAGGCATGGAATTTTATCCTCATTTATTTGAGATTTTGACCACAATAATAGTAGTAGTAGCCTACTGCTGGAGTAAAGGGACTTTTCAGTCCTTTGCGAGCAGTACAATTAAATTTGTAAGAAAATACCTTCAGCAATCTCTCAGCGTGTGTTATCTTAAATAATGGAGCTCTAAGGGTTAGGTGGTAGAGAACGCCTCCGGTGTTAACCTCGCCTAGTGGTTCCCTTCCACTCAAG
>NW_007496845.1:0-270 GCF_000475195.1 Diaphorina citri
TCTGGTCACTAATTGCTAACAGGTTATTGACCCATAGGAAATACCCTTCACCTAGCTGTGCCTGATTTTTATGGGGGACGGGGGTATCTCCAGTAGGTATTCGCATGTTCCTCCCTCAAAAAGAAAGGAAACGTTTTGCTACCATTTCCTAGTTCATCATCAGGCAATTTATGTCACCAATCTATCAAAACGAAACAAGCAGGGTCCGTCCCTCCGGGAATTATTTAGCCCGTAGTTTATTCGATCGTGGTTAAAGAATACCTATGTACC
>NW_007496846.1:0-270 GCF_000475195.1 Diaphorina citri
TAAATGGTAGCGCGTCTGCCTTGTAAGCGCTAGGCCGCGGGTTTGATTCCCGCCCGGGGCGGATTTTACCCTGAAAGGCTAAGGTTCTTCCTCTGAACGGCTGGCTTTGTAGCAGCTCATGGGAAAAGTTGTAACCCAACGGTCCTTGATAAAATGGACACGCAAAAGTAAAGTACTTACTGTTGGCTTGTGTAAAGTACTTACTGTTGGCTCGTGTAAAGTACTTACTGTTGGCTTGTGTAGTGAGAGCAGCTCTGGTCTTCTCCTCCT
>NW_007496847.1:0-270 GCF_000475195.1 Diaphorina citri
CAGCATAATAGGCATAACTTTGAACCGCCGCCATTTTGAATCAGGATGGAATGTGACAATTTTAAGTAGCCTATGTCATCCGGAGTACTTTTCCTAACAACCACAAAAAATTGCGGCTCAAATCGGTTGAGCCGTTTTTGCGTGAAAAGAGGACAACCAAAGGTCTATTTAGCGTGACAGACAGATTTACACACAGACAGACAGACAGACAGAAATTTTTCTAATGTGATTTTTGGAATCGTGGATGCATAAGGAGTAAGAATAACTAAA
>NW_007496848.1:0-270 GCF_000475195.1 Diaphorina citri
AGTTTTTTTTTTTTTTTTTTTAATGGAATTGCGTCAATATCATTCAGATACTAAGAAAAGTCGTCTTTAAGAGTTGATTTGTCGTTTTAAGATATTGCAATTGAGAATGCTATTCACACAATTTTGTTTATTTCACTAATGAAACATCAATACAGAAAAGAATTTGAAATCATCTTTCTCCCTACTCATTGGATCAACATATTTCTCTGTTTTGTTGTCTTCCCGAGGCTATAATGGCTCACCAATAGAACTCTGAACATATTCTCAAGT
>NW_007496849.1:0-270 GCF_000475195.1 Diaphorina citri
CCCCTGCCACTCTCACATTAACTTCACCTCTTCTGAGTGGGGCCAGTAAAAGCCAGCAGCACGGAATTGACCAATTGATCACCCATTTCGTTATTAACCACGCGGAACGTTGCTTAACTCCAATGATCTATTGGGAACTTTTTAACTGCTAAGGTCATATTTCTTTCGCCAGTATCAAAATAGATCAGTTGAGCTTACTTGGGTGATGTTTCAAAGTCATAGAGCAGGAAAAATGAGGACCAACAGAATTTTTCTTTTTCTTCTACGACT
>NW_007496850.1:0-270 GCF_000475195.1 Diaphorina citri
TAAATTTGAGAAACCAACCAATCAGATTGCTTAATCCAAGAGTTAAACTGATTGTGATCCCGACCATTACTCGTATTTATGTTACCCCTAAAGGATGGTTTAAGCTTCTACGAATCTGTACATTAGTCCTTTATTTTGAAGGATTCGCTGGAACAAAATCGGAGTTTTTCGCAATTAAACCAAGCGCAAATTTTACTTTATTTTTTTAAAAATGATTTTATTAGAGCAATGTCTCTTTCCCCATCAAGCGGGGTGCCAATAAACGCGTAA
>NW_007496851.1:0-270 GCF_000475195.1 Diaphorina citri
ATTTCGTTTGTTAAAAATTAGTTTGCCCAAGTTTTCATTTTCCAGAAATTAAAAACAAGAAAACTGTTCCTTCCTTCTTCCCCTCCTCCTCTACTCCTTCTCCTCCTCTTTCTTCTTTCCTTTCTCCATCCCTTCCTCCTTCGTGTTCTCATCCTCTTTCTCCTCCTTCTTCTTCTTCTCCTCCTCTTCTCCCCTCCTCTTCTCCCCTCCTCCTCCTTCTTCCCCTCCTCCATCCCTTCCTCCTTTTTTTCATCCTCTTGCTCCTCCTCC
>NW_007496852.1:0-270 GCF_000475195.1 Diaphorina citri
CAAGGCATTTGATTGGTCAATTTTGACTTGAGACTGATCTAAGAACGATCATTCTTGTTCATAAATACGAGTGTTATTCTTGGGTCAGAATCAGTTTTTTATCCAGCAATCTTCTTATCACTGTAAAACTTATTTATCCAATAGCCGACGTTTTGGTCCTCTTTTTCGTGAAATCCGATTTCCAATATACAAACATCTTGATGGAGCAAACTATGGCATTATTTTACAAGGAAGTGTATTTACTTCCTATTTGTGTAAATTGAAGATTGC
>NW_007496853.1:0-270 GCF_000475195.1 Diaphorina citri
GTTTTTCCTGTAGTATATTCCAGTTTTACGTCTCCGATGTCATTGACGTGGTTCCAGCAAATTTACATGATCCACATTTCTGTTCTCCAGATGAGCCTAAAACAGACATAATTTTCCTATGAATAATCTTCTTCTTCCTTTTCCTATTTACATAAATAGGATCGGCGTTTCTTGTCAGTCTCTTCCAGGCAGCCCTAGGTACTTGTGCAGAAGTCACGTCCGTGGAATATTGCTACCAAAGGAACTGGCACAAACGAGCAGTGACCAGTG
>NW_007496854.1:0-270 GCF_000475195.1 Diaphorina citri
TTGGTAGGATCTGGGACGGGAGTATCCATTTTGTAAAGTTCAAAATAAACATTCTAGATAGGTAACTTTAGCTTCTAATTCCAATTTCATTTAAACTGTCTTTTCAATATTGTTAATAATTAAAGTTAATTGCTCTCATTCTTATATTGTGTAATTTCTGTGTTTGCCTTTTATTTACTACCCGTGTTAGTGTTTGTTTGCTTATTTATTATGTCCTCTCTACTCGAAGAGGGAGAGCTCGAGGACGGCCACCGCGCCCCGACATCAGAA
>NW_007496855.1:0-270 GCF_000475195.1 Diaphorina citri
TATCCCTTTTTCCAGCTTTCCACTCATTTCTATCTCTGCTGAGGAATGCATCATGTTAAATCCAAAACGTATACTACTTCCTCCGTATATTATAGCGCATTACAATTCAGGGATTACGTATACATCAGTGGGAGCCCCCTTGTCATATTGCACCCGCTGCATGAGTGCTCCGGAAAATATCGCCAAATCAAATCCACGCAAATGTGTTTCTACCTACTCTTCTGTTACTCCGATGAATTCCGATATCGCTATTATAATAGGATGCGCATA
>NW_007496856.1:0-270 GCF_000475195.1 Diaphorina citri
ACTAATACTAATACTAATACTAATACTAATACTAATACTAATACTAATACTAATACTAATACTAATAATAATAATAATGATAATAATAATAATAATGTGGTAAAGTTCATGTAAGATAGTTTGAATTGACTCCTTGCATGTAGTCAGAAGCTACAAATAAATACATTACCTTGTTAACACCAACAACAACACCAACAACAACACCACCAACAACACCACCAACAACACCACCAACAACACCACCAACAACACCACCAACAACACCACCAA
>NW_007496857.1:0-270 GCF_000475195.1 Diaphorina citri
AAACTTTAATCAATAGGTAATTATTTTGGGGTGAAGCTGAGAGCATTTTCACAAATTTTGTAACTTTCACAGCATTACTCGTTTATTAATTTCATCGACTAAGTAAATTTTTTCCCCTCCAGAAATGACATAACTGGTCGCTCGATTATCCTCACGGGACTAAGTGCACTTGGTATTTAAAGCACGTCGAAGTTTCTTCGACTCTGAAGTAAATGGTGTCTTCCGGTGTAGGTACCTAGTGTAATACCCACTCGACCACGGAGGTTGCTA
>NW_007496858.1:0-270 GCF_000475195.1 Diaphorina citri
GAGTTTCAGCCATTGCAAAGAGAAAATAATAGGATGGAGAGAGAAAGGAAACCCCACAGAAAAGTTACCTCCTCCGTCAGACAAAAAGAGAGAGAGACAGACAAGAGAAATTTTTCAGATTCATTGAAATTTATTTCCCCTGTACAATATGTATTTATTTAACTCTTATTTCCATGTATTTACTTCATTTCCATGTATTTCAATGTATTTAGCCAGCCTAGTTAGCTTAGTTAGTAGTGCGTCTGCCTTGTAAGCGCTAGGCCGCGGGTT
>NW_007496859.1:0-270 GCF_000475195.1 Diaphorina citri
TACTCCCTGTTTATAGTCCCCTAGCTAGACGCTGATCTACTCTCTGTTTTTAGTCCCTCAGCCATGTAGCTATTGCTATTAAGTATAAATATTGCCATCTCCTCTCCCTTATAAAACCTTTGGTAAGAGATTTTGGTGCCTGTTTAAGAGAGGGGAAAATTAACTTCCCCTGTTCTAAAATATTCCTATCTAGTTATATAATTTCATTACTTACTGTATCTAGCTGTACTACTTATGTACCTACTGTTATATTTTAGATATGTTAGGAAG
>NW_007496860.1:0-270 GCF_000475195.1 Diaphorina citri
ATGTTCTCTAAACACGTAGGAAATAAAAAAAAAAAATGTTTCTTTTTTCTTTCTTACTTAGGTACTTTTTTTCTTAAACAAAGAGAAGTCTTATTTTTTTACAATTTTTACTTTTTTTACTTGTTTTTGTTCTTCTCCTTCTTCTTCCTTGCTCTTCGATATTTTCGGGTACAAATTTAAAGAGTTTTTGGCTGTTTGGGTTACATTGGGCCATTGAAGGCTCTACAAGGACCCAGCTCTTTACGTTTTGTCATTGGACGTTCCGAACTC
>NW_007496861.1:0-270 GCF_000475195.1 Diaphorina citri
AGGATAAAATTCCATACCTCGGCTGGGATTGAACCCGCGCCCTCCTGTTTACCAGGCGAGCGCCTTGACCACTACACCTCCGAGGCAGGTACAGATATATGAGGTACCTACAGAACTAGGTATAGAACCCTAGCGCCCAACCTTTTCAGAGAAAGGTCGACTTGAATTTCCAATACAGTATTGTGATAAACATACCTAATGAGAGACAAGCTTAGAGTAATCAGGTGTGTAAGATGATATTGGCAGGTTCAAACACTGCTGGGTGTGCTG
>NW_007496862.1:0-270 GCF_000475195.1 Diaphorina citri
TGAAGATGAAGGACAGAACTGTCTGGTTGATGGTGGACAGAAGGTCATTGGTGGCTGATAATGCTGATTTGCCGAGTGCTCGAGATATCCATAGTCCATATTATAGAAGGCCATATAGTCCATAGTCCAAAGTTTACGAAGATAGCTGGAGTTGGACAAAGATAACCCAGTAGGTAGCTATGGTACCGACAATCTGGAGAGAGAGAGAGAGAGAGAGAGAGAGAGAGAGAGAGAGAGAGAGAGAGAGAGAGAGAGAGAGAGAGAGAGAGA
>NW_007496863.1:0-270 GCF_000475195.1 Diaphorina citri
GATTGTCTGGGCAATCACCTGTGTAAACGCAATACTATACTTACTTGCTTGGGTTACCATGGGTGATTGTCTGGGCAAACACCTGTGTAAACGCAATACTATACTTACTTGCTTGGGTTACCACGGGTGATAGTCTGGACAATCACCTGTGTAAACGAAATACTATACTTACCTACTTGCTTGGGTTACCATTTACCATGGGTGATTGTCTGGGCAATCACCTGTGTAAACGCAATACTATACTTACTTGCTTGGGTTACCATGGGTGAT
>NW_007496864.1:0-270 GCF_000475195.1 Diaphorina citri
CCAGAATGAGCAAGAACGAGCCAACAATACTGCTATTGTTGCACTTGGATGAACGGGAAACCCTAATAACACAACAGCGCCAAATTAGCCAATGGTACAAGTACAAGACCGATCCAAATTGGCATTTTGGACAAATGGACACATCCACCAACCCAATTTATTGGCCAAGTTCGAAAGAGAAACCAAGTACTTATCACATGCTAACATGTAATAAATTTATACTTAAAGTAACTTTGGATAAAAAGTTTTCCTTGTCTATGGTTAAGCAGT
>NW_007496865.1:0-270 GCF_000475195.1 Diaphorina citri
TTTTTTTTATGTACCTACCTACCTTCCTCAATTTCAATGCTTGTCTTTGTAAAAGACGATGATCTCATGATTCATCAAATGGCATTAGGTGGGTATTTGTCAATATCAATGTGAATTCTGTGTACATATTGTCAATTATGTAACCCCTAACTTCTTTAGCTCAGTGGAAATACCCGGTTTCCATGCTGGAGATCAAGAGTTCGATTCCTCTTTGAACAGAGACCAGAACAGTCCTTTGAGTTGATGTGTTCAATATGACTGTACAACTGA
>NW_007496866.1:0-270 GCF_000475195.1 Diaphorina citri
AGACATGATCTCAATGTCCATATGACTCCTCAACACGGTCTCCAAAATGGAGTTAGGTATTGGTGTGGAAACATTTGAAATGATAAGTTTCTCCGCTGAGTTGGCATATAGACGCACGTTAACATTTTGGTTGTTAATCTTGAGCTGAGGGTTAAAATAAACAAAAGATTTAGCAATTTCTTCAGATTTTAGGAACATACAAAAGCGGCCATTAGAAATGCGAGAGGCAGAGATGACATTCTTAGGGCCTACTTTCTCCCCAACAGCCTT
>NW_007496867.1:0-270 GCF_000475195.1 Diaphorina citri
ATGCTGAGCAGGGGTTTCATCACAAGGGAAGAATCACCTTCTACTGTTAAGGACACACCCATGGAGTCCATAATAATTAAAAATCATATACATTGGTATGCCAACAAAAATGTTGAGGTAATATTGAGGCAAATATGCGTCTAGCAAAGCTGTGCTGGAAACAAAACAAAGAATTACACCAACTGAATGAAACTCTCTGATAGGTTATTTTTGGACTAAATTTGGTTTAAGATTAGCCAATAAGATTGCAGTGGGACTGCGGGCTTTATT
>NW_007496868.1:0-270 GCF_000475195.1 Diaphorina citri
GGAAGCCATCATCAAACTCTAACCTATAAGAAGCCAAAATTAATCAATGAAAAAAGTCTGGCGACTCTGCCAGTCAGGAAAGATGTTATGAGTTTGGTTTTTTGGTTAGAGGACAGAAGACACAAGACCTAATAGCACTTCAAACAATGAATGCGGGGCCAAGAGGTTAACCGGACTAACCCACATTTTTTAATTTTTTCAGTTTTTTGGACTAACCCACAGCCCGAAACGCCCTCTATCTGCTGGTAGATGAATTATAACGATATCAGC
>NW_007496869.1:0-270 GCF_000475195.1 Diaphorina citri
CCGAGATAGTTATACCTTGTTCCGAGCGTTCTACCTTCTCTAGTTTCTCACCTTTGGCGTATAGAGATTCTTCGGTTGTTTGCGATTTCGTAATCAACATGAACTTGGTCTTTTTTGTGTTAAGGGTGAGTGCCTCGCTTGTGGTAATGACTTTGTTGAGAATATTCTGGAGATCTTGAATGTTTTCAGCAAAAGGAGCACTGTATCGTCGGCGTATCGGAGGTTGTTGATAGGGGTGCCGTTCACACATATTCCGCCAGCTACATCTTC
>NW_007496870.1:0-270 GCF_000475195.1 Diaphorina citri
TTCTCTCTGTTTAACGTCCCCTAGCCAGACAGATACAACATACTTCAATTAGCTCAGTTCATCTCTCCACAGATCAAAATATCGAAAATCTCTCCCAAAGAGTATACCTACCTTTCCTCTACGAACCACACAAATTTCCTTGAAATTCTGCCCGAGAAAGGATAGGAAATTCCCAACTTCAATCAATCACTTCAAGACATGAAATTTCCAGCTCTCCATAGATCGAAAACCATGCCCTAGGAACTGCGAAAGATTCCCTGAGAACCTGAG
>NW_007496871.1:0-270 GCF_000475195.1 Diaphorina citri
AAAAAAAAAACTATGGATTGAAATTCGTACAAAGCATTTTTAATGTACACAGTTCCCAATGGACCACTGAAGTTGAGAAACGGTGCACGTGGTTAGTATCCGAATGGGTGACCATGGGCATTCGTGTGATTAACTCACGTTTTCTTGAGTGTGTGTTTTACTTTCCTTTTTTTCAATTCAAGTACCTATTTTTTTTTCTTTGTTACAGGACTGCCCTGATATCCAATCGACCAATTGAATAAACTCAAACCGAACCAAAGATTTTTCCCT
>NW_007496872.1:0-270 GCF_000475195.1 Diaphorina citri
TTTATTCCTACCCCTCCCTCCCTAACCCTCACTCCTTCCCGAATTTTGTCTCCTCCTCTTTCGAATATTTCTTTTTCCTACTGTACTTTTAGTCTTCCCTTCTTCTCCTTCTTCTTCTCCTTCTTTTTCCTCATACTCGCACCTCCTATACTTTTAATTGTTTTCCTTCCTCCTTCATCCCTTCCTCCTCCTTTTTCATGTGACTTACCATGAAAACTTTTTTTAGGGAGTGATTAAGGGAGGAAGAGAATGAGAGAGGGAGAGAGAGAG
>NW_007496873.1:0-270 GCF_000475195.1 Diaphorina citri
TTCTCTACCTCCTTGTATTTAAAACTCGAACACAGACACTGTGTAGGCAACACTTTTCTGGATATAACCAACTAAGTAGGTAGGTAGTACACTTTATATGATTATATGCACCCTCTACATGATACCAATAGGAATAGATCTAAGTAGGTACGTATTATAGGTAACTCTGTCTAGGTGACACTTCTCGATTATCAACTGCGTAGTTATAGTTATTATATCTGTACTTTTACTCTGTATGATATCTGTAGCTATTCAATGTCCACTAGCTCC
>NW_007496874.1:0-270 GCF_000475195.1 Diaphorina citri
TTTTTGTCCGCAAGTTTTTTTTTTTTTTTTTTTTATCCTGAATTTGCTAGTGTCATTTCTGAGCTTTGCCAAAAAATATTGCTACTATAATTTATGTATCAAAATATGGCAGGATTTTTGCAAATACGTACATTTTATCAAATGAAGAGGAACAAAAATGGAATGGAAAAAAGGCTCAATAAAATTTCATGTTTGACTAGTGGTTGACCCGTCCTTTGTACGGGACCACCACACACACACAAATACACCCCCCACACATACCACACCCGT
>NW_007496875.1:0-270 GCF_000475195.1 Diaphorina citri
GGGTGCCTAAACTCTTTTGACAACATGGCCCCTTAAAAATAAATTAAAAAATAAAATAAAAATCATTTTCCGAAGGAAAATAAAAAGGAGGAGGAGAGAAGAGAAGAAAAAGATGATAAAGAATAGAAAAGAAGAGGAAGAAGAGAAAGAGGGAGCTGATTCGATTCCCGCTCGGGGTGAACTTTATCCAAAAATCACAACCATATAAACAGATTGTTCTCGGAACGACTGGCTTTCTCCTATCCTGTGCCCCTTCTGAAATCACAACCC
>NW_007496876.1:0-270 GCF_000475195.1 Diaphorina citri
TGTACGGCCACAGCATAATTCTCATTCGTAATACGAATGCCCGCGATAAGAGACGCTGCATCACCTGTCAACTGATTTCTCAAGTAATGAAATTTAACGTTATCGTCAAGGTCTGGTCTACTATCTATCAAACTCTGAAAGTTATCCCAGAAACCCTGATATTCCTCTATTTTACCAGAAAATCTAACTAATTCGATTTTGGGGAGATGAGAATATGAATGTTTTACAAGACCATTATCAGAACCTCCTGAATTCCCACAGATTTTCTCT
>NW_007496877.1:0-270 GCF_000475195.1 Diaphorina citri
GTATTATGTACAAACCTATGTCAAACTGTATAACTGTAAACTAGGTAGCCCTTAAATCTATTACAATAACGCCGTCACTTGTACCCTGTATTATGTACAAACCTATATGTTAAATTGTATAACTGTAAACTAGGCAGCCCTTAAACCTATGTCAAATAGCCCTTAAACCAAGGTCAAATAGGCAGCCCTTGAATCTATTACAATAACGCCGTCACGTGTACCCTGTATTATGTACAAACCTTTATGCTAAACTGTATAATTGTAAACTAG
>NW_007496878.1:0-270 GCF_000475195.1 Diaphorina citri
CTACCAACTAAGCTAACTAGGCTGGCACCAAAAGGTTTAATTGGCCCAAACGGAGAAACAGTTTCTAGTTTCTGAATGGAGTGTGTTGCGATTTTGACTGTTTTTATTTGGCCTGTTTGTTTGTTCCGACATAACTCCCGAGCGGTTTGTCCTATTTCAATTCAATTCGACAACAATGGACAAATAAAGGACATTTGCTTCATATTTTTTGTATCAGGTCGGGCCTTTTTTCAAACTTTTCTTTTTCTAAGTGAGTTAGTCCGTCCTCTG
>NW_007496879.1:0-270 GCF_000475195.1 Diaphorina citri
GTAGATACCTAGCTAGTTTTCAGTTTTGTTGTATTAGTTTTCGAGGTTTCTTTCAAAATTTTCAACTAGGTAGGTATAGGTAGCTATAGATACCCGAGTACGTACGTAGCGTAGGTGGCAATGGCTATGCTACCTAGAAATATCAGTTTACCAGTATTTAGTCAGTTTATTTATTTATTAATCATCGTATTACTTTATTCCAGTGTTCTTTATTGGTGTTCCGCGGAACCTAGGGGTTCCGCGAGCTGACGGCAAGGGTTCCGCGAAATA
>NW_007496880.1:0-270 GCF_000475195.1 Diaphorina citri
CCCCCCCCCTCGACAAAATCCTGGATACGGCCCTGAAGAGGTGTAGGTATGTGAGAATATCCAAGAACGAAAGTGCGAAACTTATCTGGGATAAAGTTCGCCCCGGCCGGGAATTGAACCCGCGATGTAGCACTTACAACTTAGGCGCGCTACCTTCGAAGCTAACTTCTCTAACTATAGGCTGTATGTTCTGAGACTTTGAACCTTTGATCTTAATCTCACAAAATGATCTTCCTTATTATTATTTTTTTTTATTATTATTATTTTTTT
>NW_007496881.1:0-270 GCF_000475195.1 Diaphorina citri
TTAGTTGTTCGGTACAAATCTCTCAATTAAATAAATATTCAACAAATGGTATATCCGTAAAAGCCGGAGATTGTGCCACGGATGGGGAAAGTTGCACACGTAGGTATGGTATAATAGGGTTAGCCAAAAAAGATTTCTAATAACTTCCAAACTACAGCTGATCATTGATCTACAGAAATTGTTTACTTCAACGCAGCTGATATTGCTATAGTTCCCCTTCTAGTGTGCGTCTGCCTTGTAAGCGCTAGGCCGCGGGTTCGATTCCCGCCC
>NW_007496882.1:0-270 GCF_000475195.1 Diaphorina citri
TTGTTTATTGTTTAGTGTGTTCAGGTTCACATTGCCAACGAAGAAAAATTCGGGAAAATTCTAACTTCGAAGGAACAGTGCAATAGTACTAAACCAAAATGGGCGCGGCGCACAAGGGATCAAGAAGAGACCAGCTTAACATAATAACTTCGAAGGGGGGAAAAAATCGAACGAAGAAAAATTTGTTGAGAGTGACCGGGTTGTAATTTCAACGACTCCGCCACTGATAAAGACAAGAATTCCCTTTTCCCTGCGGAAAATAATTCCCTT
>NW_007496883.1:0-270 GCF_000475195.1 Diaphorina citri
CTCTTCGCTTTCGGGACGATAAGGCCTTAGCAGTTACAGTTCCCTTTATCAAACCGACACAGACCACATGCGTCTAATATAGCAGTTGTTTCATTGCTACGAAATAAAAACAGCGGTGAAACACTCATCTTTTTTTTTATCTCTTCAAAGATAGCTTATCAAGTGTATCACGTAAGCAATGTCCCCAATATCTCTACAATAAGAATAGGCGTGTGTTTTGTACATATTTTACTATCAGTGTGTTGTACCTCGTCATGCTCCCATTGTATG
>NW_007496884.1:0-270 GCF_000475195.1 Diaphorina citri
GAGAGTGAGCTGGCCCTCCTCTCCTCCTACGGCCCTGACGTACCGCGCGATACTCTAATCCGATTGGTCCGCGCATTCGGGGAATTTCGGGAACTCTCGGATAAGTCGCTCCTCCCCTATCCGTACTCGACGCGAGAGGCGGTCCATATTGTCAAACACTTACAGGTAAGTTAACAAAAGTTGAGTTGGGACCAGGAGCGCAAAGTAAATATCCCATTCCCATTAATTGTCCTGAGTTTCATTCGATTTTTTTTTTTTTTTTTGTTTTCG
>NW_007496885.1:0-270 GCF_000475195.1 Diaphorina citri
ATTTTTGTCTACACGACCCCTTTTTTTAATTGTGAACGCTCCACGGCCCCTTTACTATACTTTATGTGAAGATTCTGGGGGTCTTGAAGTCCTTCACGGCCGGAACCCAGTTTGGGAAACACTGGTTTAGACACTTTAGCTTAATTCCATTTAAAGTTGAGCCATTCATTTCTCGGCAAAGTCACAACTTCAGATTAGGGTTGTGTTGTATTTCCCCGGTCCCACTCAGGTAAGGTTAATGTGAGTAGGTCGGATAGCTTGTCACCAAAC
>NW_007496886.1:0-270 GCF_000475195.1 Diaphorina citri
CTTGAATCTTTGAGAGTTTACGACATTTCAGTCCGGGAAACATGATTCCTGCTTCCTCTCTTATAATTATAGGGGGAGCTTTTTTCTTTGGAAGAAAATATTTTTCTGTAAATAAATTAGTGGGAGGGTATCTCTTGAAAATATAATAGGTATAATGAAAACTAAAAATGAAAGAGGAAAATTATCTGAGCACACGGCAGTGCGCCAGGCCAAGTTCCAGTAAGCACGCCTGTGTATTTTTACACGAACCGATTCGGCAGGTTTTTCTCA
>NW_007496887.1:0-270 GCF_000475195.1 Diaphorina citri
CAAGTCACAAGTGAGTGTTTCTGTTACCTACTATAAAGTACCTACTCTTTTTTTTCTACTGTCATCAAGTCAATGTCTTTATAGTCCCTGCTGGATTGACTTGTTTGAGGTATCTAACGTGTGTCTGTCTTGGTACGAGATCAGTTCAAGGAAGATGAAGCTGTGTGAGTTCTGTGGAAAGCTAATGGAGGAGTCAAATCTGAGTTGACATCACAAGCTTTGTTCTATGAAGCCTCCCTCTGATGAAACTGTGAGTAAATTCACTTGCAA
>NW_007496888.1:0-270 GCF_000475195.1 Diaphorina citri
ACAACAGAGGAAAGTGGTGACTTCAAACTGCAATCTGCATAGAGCTGAGAACAAAAATGCCCATGCTCTTTGCTCTCCACTCTGTTTTTAGCCTAAATAGGTAGGTATCTAGACTACTGGACACACATAATAATATATAGACAAGCTGAAGTCTGTTTAGGAGTGACTCATTTCATCTGCCTCATCACACCCTTAACTTTCTTACCTATTTTCTGGACTGCAATGAAACCGAGAAACAATCTGTGCCAAACTTGACTTTAGTCACCAAAT
>NW_007496889.1:0-270 GCF_000475195.1 Diaphorina citri
AGGGAAGAAAAAAAGCAAATTGATGTTCCTCAACCCCATATCGTATCCATGTACAACAAGAATATGGGAGGTGTTGATTTGATGGACAATAATATCTCTAACTACAGAATTGGCATCAGGGGCAAAAAATGGTACACGCCCATACTCTTCTGGCTACTAGATGTTGCCATGAATAATGCTTGGATTCTGAGCAGACAAGCAGGAATGACAATGGACAACTTGTCTTTTAGAAGAGAGGTAGTCCGAGCTTTACTGATGAAGTATGGATCA
>NW_007496890.1:0-270 GCF_000475195.1 Diaphorina citri
TCTCTCTCTCTCTCTCTCTCTCTCTCTCTCCAATGGGTTAAGGGTAAAATCATAGGTAGAAGTACCTATATCTCCTGTAGGTAGTTCCTGCTGAATACTTCCTACGTATTAACAACATTGTAAATTGCAATTAAAAGTTTCCAAAACGGTAAAATAGTTCAATATGTTGTAATGTATGTAGGTAAGTATACTTTCGTGCTGAGATATCGTTAAACTAGTTGAAGATATTTATGCAAGAACACCCTAACCCGCCTGGACCCATTTATTTTT
>NW_007496891.1:0-270 GCF_000475195.1 Diaphorina citri
GGAGTCGAATCAAAGCACACACATAACACGATGTATAGGCGAAAACAGTTTGAACAAATAATGTAAAATGTTGAACAATATTAGAAAATTGAACAATAATTAAACCGCACAAGAAAAACAAATTAACAAATAAAAATAAATATCTAATGGTTGATTTCACCGACGACTTAATGAGAGATTGAACTAATGGGAGAATCCTAAATATATACAGCCCCTTGTGTAACTGACTGACTCACGTATACAAATTCTAACCCACTTCTAGATGAGCTA
>NW_007496892.1:0-270 GCF_000475195.1 Diaphorina citri
AAAATGGAAAAATAAAATTCCCTGACTTTTCCCGGTTTTCCAGTCCAATTTTTCAAAATTTCCAGTCTACTTTTCCAATATTTTCCACCCTATTCCCACTGCGCCGCAGCCGTTTTTTTTCCAAGCAATGTTCTCAGGCCTGTTAAATTTTTTCAATCTTTTTTCATCCGACTAGGGTAAGGTCTTGAGTCCTCCATTTGCACCATATATGAAATAACTGCGCCGCAGGCCAAATTTTTTCAAGATAAATGACCTTTGACCAAGATAATG
>NW_007496893.1:0-270 GCF_000475195.1 Diaphorina citri
TTAGTGTCTGAGCTTTACACGGTCCAGGGGTAGTATGTTTCCAGCTTTGATGTATGTAGGTACTGTACCAACCTACTGCATAATTTTATTTAATTGTGCTGTATTACCTGTTGTTATTGTTAAGGTATTACTATTTTTATTTCATTTTGGGTTTTTTACTTGTTACACACACTTTAAATTTACGATGATTGAGTATTGTATGATAATTGTTAAGACTATCAGGAGATCAATAATAATCATTTCTCACGTGATAAGAAACGTGCCAATATC
>NW_007496894.1:0-270 GCF_000475195.1 Diaphorina citri
AGAGAAGCTAGGGAACAGCAGCAAACTTTAATCAGGATATATTACTACACTTAAGTGTAAAAAATAAATAAATAGACAGACTAGTTAAAAAAATCCCCTCCCTCCCCCTCTTTTATTAAAATAGGAGTCAAATAGAAAACCAAAGACAGTATTTGGTGTGAATGACACACAAGTGTTGAAGTGCCTAATGGAAAAAAAGACTGTATTTTAGCCAGTGGTGATAGCATATCTGAGTGACCAGCAGTGCACCAGGTCAACCAATAGATCACT
>NW_007496895.1:0-270 GCF_000475195.1 Diaphorina citri
TAAAAAGATGTTCACAGGTACTTGAAATGTAAATAACTTAATTACTATCCCACTTGTACATACGTCTGCGAGAAATTTTCCAAACAAAACCCGTGTACACATGAAAACATCAATTAACTACTTGAAAAAAGAAAACATTGTTATAGAAAGAATAGTCAACGAGTGTACACTGTACATACTTCAGTGGCGAAAAAATAACAAAAGGAAATCCATTAACATTGAAAATACATTCATTATTTTTTTTTATTTTTTTTATTTTTTTTTTTTTTT
>NW_007496896.1:0-270 GCF_000475195.1 Diaphorina citri
TATTAAAATTTTCACAATCCGCACTTTCTGTGTGAACGTGAGACGTGAAGGTCGAGAATTTCTGTGAACATGTGATGTGAAGTTTGAATTGCTCTCGTGAATTTTGATTGTAAGAATGAAATTTGATGTGAAGTTTGCACTTACATTGATCCTAAAATATCGAAAAAATCCTTTGGTCAATCAGCGTTATGTATTTGTATTTGACATTTATGACAGTCAAAAGTTGAGTGCGAAGAGCATTCACTCGTAATTTTTTTGTAGCCAAAACCG
>NW_007496897.1:0-270 GCF_000475195.1 Diaphorina citri
TTGTGGTTGTCACCAACGCAACGTGAGGCATTTCAATATGAGCCACAACAATATTGAGAACATCATGTAGACATAGAGCTTTGATTAATTCAATTTTGCATAATAACAAACATTGATTTGAGAGACAGGAAAAGGAAGGAGCAAAGTAAAGGTACAGGGGAAAATCAAAGGGTAGGAAGAAGTGGAGGGAACGCTGATGGGGGTATAATTAACAAACCTGTCAAATTCAGTCTATGCTCAATTATTTTCAGCAAAAACCTGGCAACTTGG
>NW_007496898.1:0-270 GCF_000475195.1 Diaphorina citri
CCATTGTCAGTAGGGTATTCTCGCCAGTTGATGAATGTTTCGTGAAAAATAAATGAACTTGAAATAAAAATAAATCTATTTATATTTTTCACGAACAAACAAAGAAAGTTAAAATTTTTCACAGCCCATTTTTTATTTTCAAAAACAGGCGTGCTTTTTTTAGGTTAGGGGAATTTGAAATTTTCTTTTCCGTACCTCTATGTAGGTACGTGCCTAATTATTTTAATAATGCTTCAGCTTTCTCTCAAGGTGATACCTACCTAGGTCTCT
>NW_007496899.1:0-270 GCF_000475195.1 Diaphorina citri
ACCAAGGAGTAAAATAGGAGGTATTTATTGAACAAGAAAACTGCAGCTGTACAACTGCATAAAGGTACAACTTCAATACCTACTGCACAGTAAAATAGGTAGGTACCTATTATTTTGTAATGAACTTCGTAATAAAAGTTAGGTAGGTACATGGACTCTTTAAAAAATAAAAGGAGGTAGGTAGGTAGGTAAGTATAGCCTACCCCTTTTTATTTCAAACTGAAGAGGGAGAATCACAGGCAAAAAAGTTAAGGGGGAATATTACATCTT
>NW_007496900.1:0-270 GCF_000475195.1 Diaphorina citri
GGATAGTATTATCAAAGTCATGAACAGTTTCCGAGGCCTTCTCTGGACTTTGTTGTTGTACTATCATTTTGATGTTTAGAACATATTATTGTTTTACTGGATCCGGGTGCCTTTCCTGCAATCTAACCCTCACTATTTATTCGGGCTTGGGACCGGCTGTTCATTATGCTGGATTGCACACCCCTCACCCTCAGGCTGTGTTTATGTACAGGGCTGAGATAGGCCATTCTCGGCCTTTCTTGGCGTGTGGAAAATGATGTGGTAACTTAA
>NW_007496901.1:0-270 GCF_000475195.1 Diaphorina citri
CATGCCTAGACCTCTGACTATGATATTTCTCTTCTTCCTCTCGTCCATGATTTGGTGTTCACATCGATCTATTTTGATTTCCGTTTGTTTGTTTTTAGTTTTCAACGACTCCACGTCTGTTTTTAAATTTAGGGTTGCTTCTGTGACTTTCTCTTCAACTTTGTTGTCCACGGCCTCATTTAGTTTTTGCTCCAATGTTTCCTTTAATTTTCCTACTTCCCTACCAATGGAGCCCTGGATCTCTTCTTGTATTACTTGCCTTAGGGATTT
>NW_007496902.1:0-270 GCF_000475195.1 Diaphorina citri
AAATAAATAAAAATAAAAGTAATTAGATAATGATATTTTTTTTTTTATTTTTATTTATTAAAGTGTTCTAACATAATATGTAAATAAAATAAATATTAAAAAAAAATCGGTATCCAGTAAACATATTAAAAGGAAAAGGAACTTGGTTAAACTTACTGTGTGTTGGTTCGTTCATGTAATTGACTGAAGTCTCTCGTCCCATGGCTTTCTCCCTTTTTCTCCATTTGGCTCGTCTGTTTTGAAACCACACCTGAGAAAGAGAAAAGAAAT
>NW_007496903.1:0-270 GCF_000475195.1 Diaphorina citri
GACCCCGCCGGGAATCGAACCCGGGTCTCCCGCGTGCAAGGCGAGCGCAGTGACCACTACGCCATGGGAGCTGACCTGAACGGAAGAATACGTCTTGGTATCACCAATGATTGACACTGCATTTACTTAGATACCTAGTACCATTGTCTATTACTTGATCGAATCAGATTAGATATAGGAAGGTAAGTTTCAAGGTGTGATCTGAGAAGATGAAAGAGTCAGGGCCCAAGTTCAGATTTCCGGGAGGTTTTTTGTTTGTTTGTTTTTTTT
>NW_007496904.1:0-270 GCF_000475195.1 Diaphorina citri
AATAAAAACGATGAGCTTTCGATAAAAAATCTCATTGGAAAAACTTTAAATGCCAATTTTGTCAACTTTTAATAACGAACAAACATTTTGTAAAATTTCCATGAGCTATTTATCATTACCTGGTGCTTCAGGGAACTCAGAAAAAAAGGAATCACTAGCCTTCCAAAAGGCAGATCAAGCTCAATATTTAACAAGAAATTTTCATTGCCTATGACGGTATGATGAAACAAAGTAATAAAGAGGTATGATAAAACAAACAGATGGTACAAT
>NW_007496905.1:0-270 GCF_000475195.1 Diaphorina citri
GAACACACATGGGCAAATTGGACAGGAAGGGTCTGTTGATTAATTCTAAATTTCCAATTGATTGATACCAGATGGCCTATTTTTGAAAAAACAAGAAGTAAAAAGATCAATAAAATTGTGTCCACCCAAATATTTTATGAAATGGACACCCACTGCACCAAATGAAATAAAATACGGCGGACCAACACGGACGATTTTCAATACATTAAAGACGCCTTGAAATCAGTCTATGTATGCAATGTGCTAAGCACAAGCAATGGTTCACAGGTT
>NW_007496906.1:0-270 GCF_000475195.1 Diaphorina citri
TACAAGAGGGAGTTTCAATGTGCTTTTGTTTGACCTTAAACCAAAATGAAACAGTTGCAGGTATTGATGGTCCATAGATGAGCCAACAAGGTTGATAGAATTTCATTTTACTTCAAGTTTGTGAGGACTTTTTGATGGCTTTTCAGTTAACTGCTGAGTTTATATTGGACTCTCAGCCCATGTCCAATAATTTTCATTTACAACTGTCCCATGGATATGATCATTTTACACAAGCAGAGAGGTAGGTACAAGGTTCCGATTTTCTAGATG
>NW_007496907.1:0-270 GCF_000475195.1 Diaphorina citri
AATATTTATGGGCATTAGAGTGAACTTTTGAGTTGTATGGCCGCCATACACGCCATACATACACGCTACGCCACTGTAACTATGTAATTAAGGGTGACTAATTAATTAACATATTGATACACTGAAAAGAAAATTAATCGTAGGGTGCCACAAATTACGGATTACTTCCCCTGAGGTTTGATAGAGGGAACAGTAACTTCTAAGCTCTTATCATCACGAAATCGAAATGAGCAGAAGGACAGAATAGGAGAAAGTCAGCCGTTCGGGGAT
>NW_007496908.1:0-270 GCF_000475195.1 Diaphorina citri
TCGTTAATGTTAAGAAGAGTACTGAGGGTGACATAAGCTACTTAAAATTATCACATTCCATCCTGATTCAAAATGGCGCTACTTCGCGCTGATCCCATTCAAAGGACGGGTCAACCACTAACATAGATAAAAACTATTCTATTCTATTCCATTCCATTCTATTCTATTCTACTCTATTCTATTCTACTCTATTCTATTCTACTCTATTCTATTCTATTCTATTCTATTCTACTCTATTCTATTCCATTCTATTCTATTCCATTCTATTCT
>NW_007496909.1:0-270 GCF_000475195.1 Diaphorina citri
CATTTTGAAATGGACCAAAGATTTTTTTAGACTATTTACTCGTATTTAGGGCCTAAACCAGTAAAACGCAGAAAAACGGCTAATTTCAAATCTCAAACTGTGACTAAGAATAATTATACCTCATAATCGACCTTATTTTAATAATACTAAAAAGTCATAGCAATAATTCCTAGTTTATTTACTTTTTTTATCATAATAATAATGGGTATAGTCTTGTATCTTTTGTGTTCAATGGTCTGTAATTATTCTTATTGTACAAAAGAGATTATC
>NW_007496910.1:0-270 GCF_000475195.1 Diaphorina citri
CCCGTGACCATTATACTCAGTGAATTTTTCTTGTACGTCATTTTCCACCACAACTTTTTCTCCAATGAGTCCACACCGTTTTGACATCTCCACTAATATTGGGAGTTTTGACATCTCTACCAACATTGGTAGTTTTGACATCTCCACTAATATTGAGAGTTTTGACATCTCTACCAACATTGGTAGTTTTGACGATGTGCATTCGTAGAAGAAAAACTCACAAACGAAAACCTTCATAGCGGAAAAAAATTCCCACGGAAAAAAATCCCT
>NW_007496911.1:0-270 GCF_000475195.1 Diaphorina citri
TATTTCTTATTATTTTTACCTAGAAAAATAAAATGAAAAATGTCCCGAAGCGAAGTAAAGAACTTATATCCCAAGTACCAACTTCTCAGAATCAAGCAACCAGACAGGATAAAAATGTAGAGAAGGATTCAAAGAGAAACAATAGCACACTTTCGTAAATTGTAAAATGCTTGGAACATTTTCTGAACACTCATACATACATACCTAAATAAACATTCATATTTTTTTTTATTATTATTATTATTATTATTATTTTTTTTAATGCTCCAT
>NW_007496912.1:0-270 GCF_000475195.1 Diaphorina citri
ACAACCCACACAATAAGCAACCGGTATACTCCGGACTTCTAGCCGCAAGGTTTCCACTTTGGCAGACACGAAAACATTTGAAGTTGTAAAAGGAAACGCCAAGATGACAATCCCGACAAAGGCACCATTTATGTAAGGTTTATCTTTCAAGTTGGACCATTCGGCTTTTGAGGTAACTCTACATAGGTGTTCTATATTTTAAGACAAGGAATCATGGGAGAACTAGCCTAATTTCTATGAAACTTCCAACCTTAACTGGTGTCTCCACTG
>NW_007496913.1:0-270 GCF_000475195.1 Diaphorina citri
AGAGCCAGAACTATTACTACCACCAAAACCAGAGCCAGAACTATTACTACCACCAAAACCAGAGCCAGAACTATTACTTCCACCAAAACCAGAGCCAGAACTATTACTACCACCAAAACCTGAGCAAGAACTATTACTACCACCAAAACCTGAGCCTGAAATATTATTGCCACCAAAACCTGAGCCAGAACTATTACTACCACCAAAAACAGAGCTAGAACTATTACTACCACCAAAACCAGAGCCAGAACTATTACTACCACCAAAACC
>NW_007496914.1:0-270 GCF_000475195.1 Diaphorina citri
CAGACAGACAGACAGAATTTTTTCTAATGTGATTTTTGGAATCGTGGATGCATAAGGAGTAAGAATAACTAAAAATTTTACAATTCTAAGCAATGTACAGACAAATCTACAATTTTATTTATATAGATACGCTACGAATTCAGCCTCTTGGAAACGGAGTTTCGGCTCAGCTCAAAAAGGAAATTGCTGGAAATGTGGTTGTAATTTTGTAATTGTTTTCTAAGACCCGCCTAATTTGAGCTATTCTTCCAAATAATCATCTATTTTTGT
>NW_007496915.1:0-270 GCF_000475195.1 Diaphorina citri
ACTATTAGATCTAATATCTATCGAGCAGAGAACCAATTGGTATAAAAAAGCAAATTGTCTCTTTGGATTACCATGGGCCATGGGCACATTAGAACTTCATGATAAATTGATCTATCTTTCTCGTAAATGGCCATTTCTATACATATTACGTATATGTACGTATTAGATTACCTTTATAGATATGCCTAACTATGATATTTAATACACGCTACTACCTATGTACTCGCATGTACGAGGATTTGTATGTAATCGACCTATAGGTATTCACTC
>NW_007496916.1:0-270 GCF_000475195.1 Diaphorina citri
CTGACTACTCACATGGTACTATAGCTATTCATGTATAGGGAAATTTTCTAACATGTCATAGGTACCTACCTGATGAATACAACCTAGGTACCTATTAAGTATTAGGTACATACCTACATACATAGTTACATACATACATACATACCTACATACATACCTAAACCTCATAGTGATAAGTGGCAATCAACAACCTGATAACATAACACAATGCCTAGAGTGTCGGTTATCAATCCACACTGATAAGACGAGAGAGAGAGAGAGCGGGAGAGG
>NW_007496917.1:0-270 GCF_000475195.1 Diaphorina citri
TTTCTTCTTAAATTTTCTTCATCTTCTTTATTAGTTCATTCTTAAGTTTCATTTATATTTCATTGTTTCTTGATAGATGTAGCATGTGGCCCGCATACACATGGAAGTTGGAAATCCCTGATTTAGAACTTGAATAGTAGTAAAGTAGTATAATGTTGGATATACGAATCAGAATTCAGAATGATGATGACTTGATGACTTGTCATCTTGACAAGAGGTAGAGGTCTCACCTCACTGATATTAGTGGAACGACGATTGTAACTACCATTT
>NW_007496918.1:0-270 GCF_000475195.1 Diaphorina citri
TGCGCGGTGTTCGCGAAATCCGCGAATCCTACATGTTTTCCAAAGGTACGTGTGTGACATATTAAATCATGCTATTTTTTACTTCTAAATCTTTTGGTGATATTATTTTTTCAATTCACTTCATTTTTGACTGTTCGCGGTGTTCCCGAAATCCGCGAATCCTATAATTCATTTAAAGGTACGTGTGTGACAACCAAATCATGCTGTTTTTTACTTCTAAAACTTGTGGTGATAATATTTTTTCAATTCACTTCATTTTTGACTGTTCGC
>NW_007496919.1:0-270 GCF_000475195.1 Diaphorina citri
CTCTCCTCGCACGTTGTTACAGAAGTATGCCAACATCATTGAGAGAATAAAATAAACACGAGAATATGGTGATAGATTAGTGGTTTACCCGTCCTTTGTACGGGATCAGTGCAGCGTAAGAGGCATGATTTTGAAACGCCGCCATTTTGAATCTGGATGGAATGTGAATTTTTTAATATAGAAGATAAAGTTATATCAAAAAACAAATTAATTTATTTGTGTTAAAGCAGACGTTTGTGGATGTCACAGCATTACTAATTACCTCATTTG
>NW_007496920.1:0-270 GCF_000475195.1 Diaphorina citri
TATTTTTATTCTAACGTCACTAGCACGCTAAGGCTTTTTAGAACTATGGGCTGGTGCTTTTAACATGCTAACGCCTGCACCGCTACTTTAATATTTTAGGATTTAGCACCTATACATACCTATGTAGGTACCTATTACACCTTTAGGTAGGTTTTGTAGGTTACATGTGTCAAAATCCTTATTTAAAGTAGGAAGTAGGTAGGGAATTCTCGGACTATACCTACCGACCAATAGGTTTCCATGGGCCTGGTAACTACGTGCGGGGTCGAC
>NW_007496921.1:0-270 GCF_000475195.1 Diaphorina citri
TGGAATCAAGTGGTATTCTTAGGGGACCAACCTCCATGGCCGAGTGGTTAGCACACTGGGACCAGGGCTGGAATCAAGAGAGGTATTCTTAGGGGACCAACCTCCATGGCCGAGTGGTTAGCACACTGGGACCAGGGCTGGAATCAAGTGGTATTCTTAGGGGACCAACCTCCATGGCCGAGTGGTTAGCATACTGGGACCAGGGCTGGAATCAAGTGGTATTCTTAGGGGACCAACCTCCATGGCCGAGTGGTTAGCACACTGGGACCA
>NW_007496922.1:0-270 GCF_000475195.1 Diaphorina citri
GTAATCTTTATTGCCTTCCCGACAACACACGCACTTGGTATGGTACTTGGGATTACAATATAGATAATATCTTTTATACATCTACCTACAAATACCTACATAATTACCTAGGTACGACCAGTAAGTACCTACATTTCCAAAGTAGGTACTTACTGGTCGAAACATGGCTCTTATAACCTTTAAGAATGGGGGAGATAAATATTCTATCGAACCAATATTGGAACCATGCCCATTTTGCCAATAGTTTTTGTTTCTTTATTGCTTTTCCCA
>NW_007496923.1:0-270 GCF_000475195.1 Diaphorina citri
TTGTTGGTATAAAAAAAAGAAAAATAAAAAAAAAAACAAAACAATAATAATGATAATAATAATAATAAAAATCAGCTTTAGTCTAGCATGTGCCACTAGAACAACAGAGTTAGCTTGGTAGTAAATTGTAAAGCCTCCTGTTATGTAGGGAATTGCTAAAACACAATACGACCCTTGAGAGTGTCACAAGCATAACTAAACACAGGGTGTTGTAGAACGACCACGTTGAAGTTCATTTTTTTTCTATTGGTAGAAAAAATGGCTCACAGT
>NW_007496924.1:0-270 GCF_000475195.1 Diaphorina citri
ACAAGGAAATTCGGGACTAAAAAAAAAAGAAAAATAAAAGTTTAATTTCTGTCCCTAGGTACGCACACTGACCCTACCATTTCCCAATGATATCTCTTCTCCTGTACCGTCCTTTTTGAAGGGGCCTTTGAGAATAGCAAAAATGGATATTGGACTTCTAGTGATACTTGTGGGTACCTACGTGTTCAATATGTCATTCAACAATTATTAATAACGGGACTCATCTTTTTGGTGTAAAGGCCGGCCACTCACGCGCACAGACTGAAGTCT
>NW_007496925.1:0-270 GCF_000475195.1 Diaphorina citri
AGTAAAAAGTGTGCTAGAATAATAATGGGGTGTGAAATTTACACCTCCAAAATTTGTGACTCGGAAATCAGTAAAGTTCATGCTTTTAAAGTTTAAAAAAGGTTATTTTACTTCCCCCTTTATAAATGTGAAATATTAAAGACTGCTTGTCGGATATTTTCATATTTTCCTAGATGATAGGTAGATAATACCTAGATAATTTGGATTTAGAAAAATCACTCGAAAAGAAAAACCAGTAAATTTTGTGATTTTGTAAATTTCCGATGTGAT
>NW_007496926.1:0-270 GCF_000475195.1 Diaphorina citri
AGGGAGGTGAAAATATCAGAAATTTTATGGAGAAGACACCAAAAAAAATAATAATAATAAATAAATAAAGAATTCTATCTGTTTTAGTGACAATGTGACGTTATAATGTAGCATGTGCCTAGCAAAATTTCTTTGTCAGCTACCTAGCTGCATTCCAACCTCCTGCTTCAGCCAAAGCTAACAAAGCTTCCTAGCACCCGTCTAGATATCAACCACGCACAACGTTGCTTAACTTACTTGAGCTTGTGTGAAGAGGACGCGTCGTTTCCG
>NW_007496927.1:0-270 GCF_000475195.1 Diaphorina citri
TGGAGATAGTTTTATGCCACACATGAAGATTATTTTGTTTCAATTTTAAACGGAAGGAAATGCTTTAATAGCTCAGTCAAAATCTATAGGACACTATAAAACTGGACTAATCTCAGCTCAATTACCTACTGTGAGCAGCTAGCGTAGGGTTTTTTAACCAAAAAGATGGGCTATTATGTAAAGCAAAACTTGGTTTAGTACTTCTTATGCCATTTATAGCAAAAGAAAGGGGATTCCCTCAATGACCTAATAGCTCTGAAAACTCGTAAC
>NW_007496928.1:0-270 GCF_000475195.1 Diaphorina citri
TACAAAACTTATTACCTTTATACAATACAACGGATACAAAACCGGAACGTGTATCCCTTGTATCATATAAAGGTAATAAGTTTTGTAGTTACCTGTTTCATAACTTTATAACCTAGGATTTCTAATATAAACATATTTAATAATAATTCAGTGATCCATTCCGACTAGTGCATTCAACGTGTTATCACCATTGGATATCACTGATTTTGACCGTTTGTGCCTTTCAGAATTCATACCCATTCTCTTACAGTATTTTTTGTATTAGGTACC
>NW_007496929.1:0-270 GCF_000475195.1 Diaphorina citri
ACAAACTTTTGTCGTCTTCAGCGAAAAAGTTCTTTCACTTCAAAACCTTCCGCTTTAGAATTTCCCAATCTCAAGGGCAACGCGATGATCAATGACCCAACTCGATGATCTGTGACCCAAAAGGACCGAACAGTCCCAGAAGCTAAGAGAGATAAGGGACCGTAATTATATTAGCCTTAAGCTGAGAGGTAGAAAAAAACGCGCATTAGACAAACCATGGAAATGGTAACAAGAAGAGGTGGATGTGGTGAGATTACGGTGGTTAGGTGG
>NW_007496930.1:0-270 GCF_000475195.1 Diaphorina citri
AATTTGTAGCCAGAACAGCCAGTAAGGTGTACCTAACTAGCAATCCGGTGTATCGTAAAGGTAGCTTGGTGGATGGTATTGAGATCTCGCAAGGTAGGTACCTACTGGTTTATTGAAGATAATAATATTATATCCACCTATGTGAAATGAGAGGTTACTCATATGCTTTGGGTCTTTCAGTTTGTATTAGGCCCGAGACACACGCTATAAAAAGCCAGCCTACTTTTCAACTAAAGCTTTATATTTCCAAAGAATAACATAACTGGAATA
>NW_007496931.1:0-270 GCF_000475195.1 Diaphorina citri
CTTAGTTAGGTATTGAAAATTAAGGTATTGCCAGATTACCACTAGACGATCCGGGAAAAGACCGGAAAAGTTTTGAGGTTGAGGATAAGATATAATTATGATAATTCTTTATTACCATAGAATAAATGAGACATGAGGCACTATTTACACAGACTAATGGCTTGAAGGCAATTTTTTGTCCTATCCGAACAGGGTAAACATGGTCGAATCTACATATTTTCATCAATCCATTATGATACCTGTTCTATTCTTCTTTTCAGATCATCTTCA
>NW_007496932.1:0-270 GCF_000475195.1 Diaphorina citri
TCCTCCGAAACAATAGGTCCTAATGACATGTTTCCTGGAATACTAGTCGCAGAGGCACGCTTTCAAAACAATGACAAGTACGTATCAATTTCTGATCTCAACTAACGACATCAAGACGGACTAGGTGGTCCTAGCGTCCACTGCCCAGTGGAATCAGATGGTCTGATTCTGATTTGAATTTGAATCACCCGACTATAAATGTAACTTCTCAGTGGAGGACGGTGAGGGAACTCACGAGGGAAAATACAAAATTCTGTAAGGAAATTCTAG
>NW_007496933.1:0-270 GCF_000475195.1 Diaphorina citri
AACAAGGGACCTGGATATGACAAAATCAGACCTAGAGATATCAAAACAAATTTGATATGGTTAGAAGAAATATTGAAGTACATAATAAATGAAATTATAGAAGCAGGAAAAATACCAGAAATAATGAAGATCATAACAATTACACCTGTATATAAGAAAGGAAAAAAGAATGAGTACCAAAATTACAGACCCATTGGAGTTTTATCTTGTATAGAGAAAATATTAGAAAAACATATAAACAATGAATTAACTCAGTACATAGAAGATAAT
>NW_007496934.1:0-270 GCF_000475195.1 Diaphorina citri
TTGTGTTTTTTTTTTTTTTTTTTTTTGATACAATTTAGCAACAAGGCCATTTGCAGAGAAAAAAACTATCTAAAGGAGTTTGAGGAAATTGTTTCTTTTCAAGAAACGCATGAGGGCGTCAATGGAAGAAGGGTCATCTTTGAGGATATCGGACATGGAAAGGTTGGTGAATGAGCTCGGGCGGAATCGCAAATTCTGGCAGGACAACAGGATGTGCTCTACTGTAAGGGGGGCGTCGCACTTTTCACAGGTGGGCGGGTCTTCTCGTTT
>NW_007496935.1:0-270 GCF_000475195.1 Diaphorina citri
GCCTTACAGTATTCTGAGATCAAGTCTCATATAACACCTAGGTGTGCATTAATATGATTATGATAACTCAACTCTACCCATTAACTATTAAGCATTATTATACACTATACCTATAACAAAATACCTACATTATAACACTATAAGCATTATCATATTCATTATGATAACTTAACACTACCGATTATCAGACTCCAGACTCATATGGTGGATGCACATATCATTTCCTGGATTTCCTCACTTCCATGAAGTGATATTGCAGTGTACCTATAC
>NW_007496936.1:0-270 GCF_000475195.1 Diaphorina citri
CACAAATTCTCTGGTTACTTAGGTATAACCACTTCTCAACTTTACTCAAAATGTATCCATATCATCCTAAACTGTAATCTTCCCTTCATATTTCTCATCAGAGTTCTATCTCACAAAAAAACTCCCCATTGTTTGAAATAATCTTGTCACCAGAAATATTATTATGACGTCTATGGAGGAGAAATAAAAAGTGTCTTCCTATTCAGGAAAAAAGTTCACTCGGAAGATTACAAAAACTAAGTTCAACTCAAGTGGGGAGGGGGGGGGGGA
>NW_007496937.1:0-270 GCF_000475195.1 Diaphorina citri
CTGGCCATGAAATATGCCCCGGTGTCGTCGGCAGACGTTGAGCGGTCTTTCTCGAAATTAAAATATCTATTAAGTGACGGGAGACTAAATTTTACTGTCGACAACATAGCAGCACACTTGATCCTGTTATACAACAAATAAAGCTCATTAAAAATAAAAATACTCTTTCATTAAAAATAAAGTTTTTTTTTATTATTTTATTTTACGGAAAAGGTCATATTTTGGGAAAATAAATGTCATATTTGAGGAAAATAAAGGTCATAAAGGTCA
>NW_007496938.1:0-270 GCF_000475195.1 Diaphorina citri
AGGAAAAGAACAAGATATAACAGGAAGCCAGCTGTTCCAAGAACGAGTTTTTTTTTTCAAATTGTACCTTGGAACCGCTTTTGCATTACCTACCTACTTCAAGGCACATTCTTCTACGTCCGTACCTATGTATATCCAAGAACGGAAAAGTTCTGTTAAAATTTTCCGTCCTGGCCGGGATTTGAACCCAGCACCTTGACCACTCAACCACAGAGTTCTGAGGACGAGCCTATCCTGTTCGTTCTACAACCGATTATGACGATAATGTAG
>NW_007496939.1:0-270 GCF_000475195.1 Diaphorina citri
AACAGGAGGGCCCCTTTTTTTTTTTTTTTTTTTTTTTTTTTTTTTTTTTTTATTGTTTAAACGCTATTTAATAGCCAGAACACTAAGGATGGATTCTATAGTTACTTTTGGCCATATTTTACGGAAATAAGGAAGAAGAGATGGCTGACTTGTCAACTGTAGCCCAGATACATAACGTTATTGGGATCGAAAATTTCATGATCTTTAGTTTATGGCTACAAACAAGAAAATACAAAAGAGTAGACCGAGAGAGATGGTTTGGGCCTATAG
>NW_007496940.1:0-270 GCF_000475195.1 Diaphorina citri
AGTCATTTTGTTATAAGAGTAAAACAAAATATAAAAAATATATAAAATATAAAAGGTATAAGTGAAAGACATGGTGCTCCTATAGCTAAGTACATATTGAAAGCTATTGCAGCTCAAAGTCTTCTTCCTCTCTCTGCAGCTACATTATCTCTCCTTCTATTTCTCTTTCTCTGCAGTTACATTTTCTCTATCCCTCTCACTCTGTCTGTCTCTCTTTCTCTTTCTCTTTCTCTCTCTCTCTCTCTCTCTCTCTCTCTCTCTCTCTCTCTC
>NW_007496941.1:0-270 GCF_000475195.1 Diaphorina citri
GTTTTTTCCCTCCTGAAATTTAATTTTAATTTTTCCACATTCTAGGGTCCAAGGGTCAATGTGGACTGCACATTCCTCGGAGGTCATTTTGTTCCCTCGGAGGTAAAAGTGTCATTTTCGTCGACTAGGGGAATTTTTTCCTGTTTAAAAATGTCCCTCTTATTTGAACAGTGTCTAGTCTGCCCAGACATTGACCTACAAGGAGGCAGACACGCAAAAAAAGGGGGGGGGGTAAGGGAGGGGGTTGGGGTTGAACGTGTAATTTTTTTA
>NW_007496942.1:0-270 GCF_000475195.1 Diaphorina citri
TAGAATAGAAAGCAACCTCCGCGGTCGAATGGGTATCACACTAGGCTTGCACGCCATAGATCTCGGGTTCGAAGTTATTTCGGATTTATACTTGTTTTGAAGAACAATTTTATTTGGTAAGACCAGCTGCCCACATAATACCTATCTAATAGTGAGTAGTTAAGTAAACAAGGTATCAGACTTTACGCTTTGCCGTCACTCCTGACAGTGACGTTTGGAGCATGCATACTACACGCGCTTGCATGACGGCAAATTCCTGGAAGTTCAGGA
>NW_007496943.1:0-270 GCF_000475195.1 Diaphorina citri
TGGTACGAAAAAAACCATTTATTTTTCCCTCGTAGAATCATTGCTTAGGTACGGGGTTACTATGTACTCATTTGCACCTCAAACTGATCTAGAGAAAGTGTGTAGAGTTCAAAGAAAGATTATAAAATTGTTATTTATGGACAGAGATGATGTAATAATACTTACCCCTGATCAGTTGTATAAACTTACCCTATTATGTTTACATTTTAAGAATGCTGAGTATAGGAAGTTAGTAGTTCAACCCTACAACTTGAGACAACAGGACTTCTA
>NW_007496944.1:0-270 GCF_000475195.1 Diaphorina citri
AGGAGAAAGAGGGAGAGAGGAGCTAAGGAGGTGTTCACTCAACCAAAAGTAAATCATCAATTGAAAATCCATTAGAACTTTATAGGCGAAGGGTGTGGCCCTCTCTCTCTCTCTCCCTCTCTCTCTCTTCTCCCACTCTCCCTCCTTCTTTCTCCCTAAATGTTTCTTTTCTATTAACACCATCATATTTCTTTCCACTGTGATTCGTCTTATACCTATTTAGGTATGTACTTTCGGCGACTTAGAAATAGGTAGGTATAGGCTCAAAAT
>NW_007496946.1:0-270 GCF_000475195.1 Diaphorina citri
TTCAAAAGAATAAAACCACGCAGAAAAATGGAAAAATATAATGACTTTCCTTCAAGAAGAAGAAAATCTTTAAAAAAATCATTGAAAAAACTAAAAGGAGGGTCTTAAACTGAGCTTTTAATTCGCAGAGAAGGGAAAGCTTCCTTGAGCTTTCGAAAGACATAAAACGGAACCGGCAAAGGTATAATTGCGCTCATTAAAAGTTGGCCGAAGCCATTAATGTCGTCATTAAAAGCGCACAGAGAAGTCGTTAAAATCAAGCTACGCGAA
>NW_007496947.1:0-270 GCF_000475195.1 Diaphorina citri
GAGAAAGAAAGAAAGAAAAGAAAGGGAAAGAGAGAGAAAACAGAATTTCACTGATGACAGCATAAGTAGGTTTTTAAGGTACCCATGTAGGTAGCCCAGGAATACCCAGGATACAAAAAATAACTATAACCTATGTTATTGTACAGAAATGGCATATCATATATATGTACCTACCTAGCAATACAATCCTCTAATAGAAATACAAACCAATACAGTATACAAGTACAGTCCTCCAGTAGAGGACTTCAAACAGGATTCAAATGGACCGCC
>NW_007496948.1:0-270 GCF_000475195.1 Diaphorina citri
AATATGTTCCTCTCTTCACAGTGTATGAAAGACACAATGAATTACTCACGTGAAAAAGATCGTGGTGGTGATCACATGTCCTCTAAACCCCTCCTCAGTGATGACTTTCACAGTCCAAGTCCGGTGAAAATCTCCGCTCCTTTTGGCTCCAGTCGACAAACCAAATACTCCAAGCTAAACAACCAAATGGACTCGCCTAACAGAAGCTGGTTATCAAATTCAATCAATCAGCAGTCAGCAATGTTTGATCAGCAGGATAGTCAGCTGGAT
>NW_007496949.1:0-270 GCF_000475195.1 Diaphorina citri
CCTTGATAATAATTTCAAATTTGCCGTAACGCAGCTCGTCTGCTGAACTAGATTTTCGTAGGGGGAGGATTTTGTAAGCCTCAAGAAAAATTAAATTCAACGGTGTGAAATTTTCGCTAGGTTCCATTTTTTGTGCTCTTATTCTCTCCTATACCTCCTTAGAATAGGTACAAAATTCACCTTACTCAAAATTTATTTATTATTACTACTTTTAATCCGAGGTACTTCAAGTTTTTGAGGTCAATTTTTTTTTTTTTTTTTTTTTTTTTA
>NW_007496950.1:0-270 GCF_000475195.1 Diaphorina citri
TGTGACAAACGAACAACATATGTACCTAGTGAGCTAGTGACAAAATTTGTAATGGTCATGTGGAGATTTCCTTGCTGTCCAATAGGGACAAACCAATTTGTTAAACCAAGACTTTTTCTAAGTTTCAGGACCTTTTGGGCTTCCCTCGACACTAAAAAGACCACCAACCTATGGACAGACAGCAGAGGATGTAAAAAAACGGAAACAGCGAGTTTCTTCTGAACCGGAAAATCTTACGTCCAGATACCAACCACGCAAAACGTTGCCTAA
>NW_007496951.1:0-270 GCF_000475195.1 Diaphorina citri
TAGGTAGAAAAAGAAGAAGAAGAAAAGTTTCCCTAAGATGGGTTAAAAAGTACAGGATGGCCATAAATGTAGGTAGGTACCTTGTACTTGGCTGACGTATCGGAAAATGTCAATGGGGTGTTTCCGATTTCCCCGACGCCCTGTGATCGGTATGAGTAGTATTATTTGGAAAGATTACAATAGGTAATATCAATGCGAGCCGTTGTATTGCGATTGCCCAGGTGTGTATACAGGGTGAGTACAATATTTTATATTTAGAAAGGTATTTAG
>NW_007496952.1:0-269 GCF_000475195.1 Diaphorina citri
AATTGTATATCCATAGGGATGACTCTGCTTCCATTGATTTCTTTATGGATTTCCAGGAGAGAAACCATCTATCCAAACATTTATTGTCTGCAACTGCAATGGTCTTGTCGCTAAAGGTAAATACTCGTAAACCAATTTCCGATTGCAACGAATTGCGTAAAAAATGTCGATGTCGTTGGGTTGCGTGACAAAAATATAAAAATAAATTGTTGATGGAGGACTCAGTAACTTAGTGAAGTTCCATATGAATTGTGATGAAAGTGAAGAGA
>NW_007496953.1:0-269 GCF_000475195.1 Diaphorina citri
TTTTACCTGTTTCCACAACGTTATTGATTTCGCTCATCGTAGCTCCCTAAACTCTCTTGTGTCTCCTCTCTCTCTCTCCCTCTCCCTTTTTCTCTTTCTCTCTCTCTCCCTCCCTCCCTCCATTTCTGATGTACCTCGTGTCCTTCTCCTTCTCTTTTCACTTGTGTGTATGGTTCTCTCTCTCTTTCCCACCCTCCCTATTACCCTTTACTCCTTTCTCTCTCTCTCTCTCTCTCTCTCTCTCTCTCTCTCTCTCTCTCTCTCTCTCT
>NW_007496954.1:0-269 GCF_000475195.1 Diaphorina citri
TCACCATCACCATCACCATCACCATCACCATCACCATCACCATCACCATCACCATCACCATCATCACCATCACCATCATCACCATCACCATCACCATCACCATCACCATCACCATCACCATCACCATCATCATCATCATCATCATCATCATCATCATCATCATCATCATCATCATCATCATCATCATCATCATCATCATCATCTGTACTAAAGGAACTGCCTTGTCGTTGTAGCCAATCTGATCTGTCTAGAGCTGATCTCTTGAGTTG
>NW_007496955.1:0-269 GCF_000475195.1 Diaphorina citri
TCTGACTCTCAATCTTTGAGAAGACGAATGGAATTTTGTACTAGTCGAAAATCATAATTATTTGCTTAGAAAAACTTAGAATTCAATGTTGAGTTAATGAGTCATGGACAACTTATATACCCAATTCAATGTTGAGTCATAGACCAAGGGGCTGGATTGATAAGTAATCGGCGAATGAGCCTTTTGTAGAATAATAATCAAGGTTCTTATGCCTTTTATTCTTTTTACTTACCTATCTATATTTCTATTCTATTTATCTATGTCTATAT
>NW_007496956.1:0-269 GCF_000475195.1 Diaphorina citri
CCTCAATATAATTTGAGAATTTGACCACAATAATAGTAGTAGCCTACTGCTGTAGTAAAGGGACTTTTCAGTCCTATGTGAATACTGCATGAATCTTCTTTTTCTTCGCCTTTTTCCGTGTTCAGACGGGGTCTACGTTTTTCGTCAGCCTCTCAATCAGCCCTATCTAGGGTGATTGATAGGGCTGATTGCTTTGGGCTGATTTTTGGTTTTGGCTACAAAATTTTACGAGCAGATGCCCTTTGCACTCAACCTTCACTATTGATATA
>NW_007496957.1:0-269 GCF_000475195.1 Diaphorina citri
ACTCTCCTGGGCTTACGGTGAAGAAATTTTTACCGGTCCAACCGGTTTTGGATAGCTCTTGGTTAAGTTAGATTAGGTTAGGTTAGATTAGGTAGGTTTGGTTAGGGTAGGTTAGGTTAGGTCAGGTTAGGTTAGGTTAGGTTAGGTTAGGTTAGGTTAGGTTAGGTCAGGTTAGGTCAGGTTAGGTTAGGTCAGGTTAGGTTAGGTTAAGTTAGGTTAGGTTAGGTTAGTTTAGGTTAGGTTAGGTTAGGTTAGGTTAGGTTAGGTTA
>NW_007496958.1:0-269 GCF_000475195.1 Diaphorina citri
GTGACGGGGAGCTCTTAGCTTTACCATTACCACAAATTAAGCCTAATGTTTTTCTCTCCTAATACACAATTAGGTTTTTAAGTTCTAACTGTGTATAAATTATTCAGAAGAGAAATATGCTGCTGTCTGAGACTGAGGGAGGAAGCATAATCTCAAATTCTACATTTAAAAAAACATCATTATGAAAAGTACTAAACTTATTCTGGTGCTATACACATAAAATCTTGTTTACTTGTACTAATACTTACATAATAGATCAGTTGCGCTTA
>NW_007496959.1:0-269 GCF_000475195.1 Diaphorina citri
CACCAACCGTCAGATTGGAAGTCCACCGTGCTAACCACTGAGGTTGGTTAAATCCATCACAATACCTAGGTAAAAAAAATGCATAGATACCTACATTTTTATCAACAATACCACAATTCAAAGCCTGGATCAACCATAAATGTCTTCTTATTTGCAGATCAAACCCTGCTGTTAAGAACTGAAAACCTAAGTCGCACCGCACAACAGTTGGAAACCCTAGAAATGAAAAGGCAATCAGAACTGTCAATCGCTCGAATTCAGTCGGCTAA
>NW_007496960.1:0-269 GCF_000475195.1 Diaphorina citri
AAAAAAAGCGTACTTGTACAACTGAATATAGCGCACCTTATCCCCAACACACACGGGCCGGTAGAGTGGTATATTCCACGCCCGGAGTAATATTATTATTATGGTTAGTCCGGGGCTCGAATCTCGAACCATAGAGTCGGAACTACGAGCAGCAGGTTCATTAGGGCGAAATGGAATAATTGTTTACCTTTCCCCACGATTTGATTTAAACGTTTTGTAATGAATGGGCTTAGCCCGGTACAGTGCCTGGCCAGACTTGGATTTTCTAG
>NW_007496961.1:0-269 GCF_000475195.1 Diaphorina citri
GATGGGTGGCCATTTGGGTGAAAAAAAAATCGGAATCATTTCTGTTTTCTATTATTATTATTATTATTTTCAAATTCAACACAACAATTGGGGTTGTAAATTGTACATTTGCCCTTCACAAATTACAATCCTCATGTGTCAAATAAAACTATCGCTCTCTCCATCCCTCCCCCTTTCCCTTCCTTCCCCCCTAAAACATATACTGTCGGGATCAATAAAATCTGGCCAAGATTCAACCAGAATCCTCAGGCCAGGTTTCTTCTTGCTTC
>NW_007496962.1:0-269 GCF_000475195.1 Diaphorina citri
CAATAATAGGTACATATGTAGTTTAGGTTTTAGGCGAACCATTCATTATCTGATAAGATATAACATCTAATTAAATAGTATTGTTAATTGTGCGAGAAGAGAAGAGGTCACATGTGGCAATTTCTGATGACTTTAGCATTGATTTTCACATGTAATTTTAAAGATAATGCGATTTTTGTACAATGTACTTTTGGTCAATTAGACTTACTTTAAGTAAGTCTAATTGATGTAACGATCGTTGTATTTGACTTGTGCAACAAGTGTTAATG
>NW_007496963.1:0-269 GCF_000475195.1 Diaphorina citri
CCCCCCACCCGAACTCACCTTTGACTTTAGGGTAATATGGGGTACTGCCATTTCTGTGTAATTTATAGACGAAAAAGAGTGAGGGCATTATAAGTAATAGAGGGTAATTTTTCTCAACCTTTTGATTAATTGTTTATTGCTATATTACGCTCGTGTAATATACCAAGTGCTGTAAGTATGCTTTAAGTACCTACTGGCAGGCAGGAGTAATTCGTGCTTTTATAGACCTACCCAAGGCTTTTGACGGTGTAGCATTCACACGAATTATC
>NW_007496964.1:0-269 GCF_000475195.1 Diaphorina citri
TAAAATTTGGAAAATAATGATATTTAGGTATAGGAGTAAAAGCCGCATCCGTCCGTAGTTTTCGTCATAAGAGCATGCAGATAGAGCATTTTATAATAGCCTGCTTACCTGCTATCTATAGTCACTAGTGTAACGTTAACGTATAATAACGTATAAGTATCTAAACCCCAAGTTAATCTTGTCTCTTAAAATACACAAGACTTACCAGTAACTACCTTTACTGGGAATGCTAGCACATCCAAAGTTTATTGTTTAAATAGAAACGGGTG
>NW_007496965.1:0-269 GCF_000475195.1 Diaphorina citri
TCCACAATCCGAAAACAATTTCATTCCCAATTTCACATTTTGATCCAATTAGGCGGAGGTAGGAACATAATCTGATAGGAACACAGTGGCCATTCCATGCCAGTAAGCTATCAACCAGACAAGCTTAATACTGTTCAGAGTGTATACTGGAGCACAGGAATGGAGATAATACCGGGAGTTTTCACAGGAACTTTTTGCTCCCCGTTCATAATATCCGTAATAATGCCACCATTTTGCCTCGCCGCAGCTTGTGATATAGGTTTTGTACT
>NW_007496966.1:0-269 GCF_000475195.1 Diaphorina citri
AATTTCAGCAGACTAGACCCACACACAATAACACGAGTATAGTTCATGTTATACCTATACCGTCCCTCTTACCTCATGGCTTGATTGACAGTTTCAAAAGAGCTGTGAAAGGAAATAATGTACCTTTCTCCCTTTCCATTTTTTGAATGGGGAGAAAAGGCTGAGCTACCTACTTAAGTTGTAACTAACGCGATCATTTCTAGCATACAAGGTGTTCAATCAAAGACAACGACATCCCCTTAGAAAATTTCGTTAGTGCAGCAGACGTC
>NW_007496967.1:0-269 GCF_000475195.1 Diaphorina citri
AACAAATTTAAAATGATCAACATAGAAGTTGGTTTTCATACATTTCAGATCAACAAATTATGGGTGGATAAAACTATAGATATTTACACAGGTATAGTACGTGTATACAAGTATGTAGGTACCTCTGTGCCTGGAAATATTTTACCTGACCCACCCTGCCTGGATTCAAAATACAGGGTAGAAAAAAGTTGCGTTCAGAAAAAAAAACTCGTAAATATTGTGGGAAATTTAGGGTACCTTAATATGATTGTAGGTACAAAATTTCGGAC
>NW_007496968.1:0-269 GCF_000475195.1 Diaphorina citri
AGGCCAAGCCAGAAAAGGACCTGTTTTAAAAAGCTCCAAGAGTCTGGTAGGTAGCTAGTTGCCTCTAAATAGCTACTTAACTAGAACTTACCACTATATCACTATTATGACAGCAAATGGATTCAAATCCAAGATCAACCAAAGATTAATGTATTAAGGTACTTTGTGTTTAATTTAATAATTTTCATAGGTAGGTAAATTAAATTTCCACAGGATTTTCCAAAATTCCAAATTTAAAATATTGATCAATGTTGCCAGATGTCCACGGG
>NW_007496969.1:0-269 GCF_000475195.1 Diaphorina citri
ATCTACTTACAAACATAATTATGTAGGTAAATGTACATACACCTATAATATGAACGATATAAAAAGGCTCCTCAATTTCTGATTCAAAATAAGGAATAAGGAGTTTAGAATACATCAGCGAACAACCACATATCAGGAGCGGAGACAACTTTTCAAGAAAATTCTGGATAATAGGTAAGTACTACTTACCTATTCAAGTACCTAAATAGGCAACTTCAGCCATCACGTATACCTTCTTATCTGTACCTACTTAAACGAAAGTTCCATAA
>NW_007496970.1:0-269 GCF_000475195.1 Diaphorina citri
CTCCTATCCTGTCTTCCTTCTCTCTTCGATTTCGGGACGATAAGACCATAGCAGTTACAGTTCCCTGTGTCAAACCTCAAAAAAAAGTAGATTTCTGAGAGTTGGGTAGTAGAAAATGCCATAGGACTGTAGAAAGTGCTTTTGGAAAAATCAGCCTTATTTTCCACTTGCTATCTGTCTTCCATTTCTAGCTCTCTCTCTCACTCTTTCTCCCTCCTCTTCCACCCTCACCTTCCTCCGCCTCCTTCCCTATCTTTCTCCCTCCTTTT
>NW_007496971.1:0-269 GCF_000475195.1 Diaphorina citri
TAGCTAACACGATGGCTCATATGCACCAGTTCCCGCTGGATCAATAAAGTTAAGCGACGTTGTTCATGGTTGATATCTTCCTTCCTTCTTCTTCTTCCTTCCTTCTTTTTCCTTCTTCTTCTTCCTTCTTCTTCTTCCTCCTCCTTCTTCCTTCTTCTTCTTCTTTCTTCTTCTTCCTTCTTCTTCTTCCTCCTCCTCCCCCTTCTTCTTCGTCTTTCTTCTCCATCTTCCTTTATTCTTTCTTCTCCGTGTTCTTCTTCCTCTCTCCT
>NW_007496972.1:0-269 GCF_000475195.1 Diaphorina citri
CGAAGAGAGAGATAAGAAATACGCCATTCATGTGTGTCGAACAAAGAGAGAGAATCTCCGGTGGTGATTTTGGTGAATGTTTTCGGTCTCGTTTGGTAAGTCAGTCGTAAATCGAGAATTTTTAGAATTTTGTGCCCGCTGAGAAATTTAACGTATGTGATTTTTTGTCAGGAGAAAAAAAGTTCAAATTGCTTTTTGTGTGTTTTTGAAAAGCAATTCCATTGGTAATCCAGATAATATTAATAAGGTAATGAGTAATTCATTCTTTA
>NW_007496973.1:0-269 GCF_000475195.1 Diaphorina citri
GTCGGCCCCTGCTACGACCACTGATAGGAAGATTTCTCCCAAACCCTCTTGACCTAGGTCTGCGCTGGTCAACCGTTGCCACGAGCGCTTCCGTTGTGAAAACTTCTTCAGGTTCCTGCTCGTCAACATTTCTCACAGCAAAAGAAGTTTCCCTCGCAGAGAGAATTTTTTCTAAAGACTCTCTCAATGTTATTACAGAATAACCTTTGGTTTCCATATCCATGCGTAGTTCATAGATAATTTCCTGAGGAAACTTTTCCATTATGGTT
>NW_007496974.1:0-269 GCF_000475195.1 Diaphorina citri
ACCTATAAGTACCTACCAATCTATCCATACACGTACAGATGTAGGTAATAAGAAGTACTTAAACAGTGGAAGTAGGTATGGTAAGCTATCTACTATAAAATAGGTTCTTATGTTATGACAGGCAATTACCTACCTGGTCATAACAAATAGGTTCATAATAGGTTTGTAGGTTCGTCTACATTTCTCTAGTTTTTAGTCCGTCCTTCCTTTATTATTTCAATAGTAATAAAAAGGTATAAGGGACGGACTATTGTATTCGCTTCGATGTC
>NW_007496975.1:0-269 GCF_000475195.1 Diaphorina citri
TCCAAGTCAACTGTGGAACCGGAGTTGAACCATCGTGTAGTGCGAGCTGCAAAGACATCCAAAGGAGTTGCCGATCAACACAAGAAGGAGACAAATCAAGACGTGATTCGACCCAAGGAAGAGGACAAGCAAGACGTTCAAGACCGATCCAGAGGCAAACCGAAATCGTCAAGAGACAGAATGAAGACCGATAAAGAATGTAAAGATGTATCAGTTGATTCTATAGATTTTAAAGTAGGTGATCTTGTATGGCTGTATAACCCTAAACG
>NW_007496976.1:0-269 GCF_000475195.1 Diaphorina citri
TCATACTCTGACGGACGTTCTGGTCTGGACGAATCAGAATAATGTATAACTAGAAGAAAATCGAAAACATAATAAATACCAGGTCATAAATATTAGGTTTCTTTTGAAGAGGTTTGATGGAGGGAATTGTAACTGCTAAGGTCTTTTCGTCCCAAAATCGAAGAGAGAAGAAGGACAGGATAAGAGAAAGCCAGCCGTTCCAAGAACGAACATTATCCGTTCAGGATAAAATCCGCCCCGGGTGGGAATCTTGTAAGGTCTAGCGCTTA
>NW_007496977.1:0-269 GCF_000475195.1 Diaphorina citri
ACTTTTTTTCCCCTCCGTCTTCTCTCTTTTTCCTCAAAACAACTTAATTAATTTCAAAGTTTACATAACTTCTTTCCTTTCCCCCTTTCTCTACCATATTCTCCCTCCCACTATCCCTTCCCCTTTTTCCCGCTTCCTTCCCTCCTCGCTCCATCTCTTCTCCATTTCTCTTTCTCCTCTTCCTTCCTCTCCTCCTCTTCCTTCCTCTCCCTCCTCTTCCTGTTCCTCGTTATATCTCTATCTCCTCACATTATCTTCTTTCTTCTTTA
>NW_007496978.1:0-269 GCF_000475195.1 Diaphorina citri
ATGGGATCTCTCTTAATCCATGTTCCAATCTGAAAGTTGGTGCTTTGAGCCCAAGTCATTAAATTTAGTGCAGTTAAATCGAGAAAAGACATTATTTGTGACGAGCATTTCATGTTTTACAGTAAATCATTCATAAAATTTATTGTTTTGATAGTCAGTTCTACTCGGGGACTAATTTCTGTTATTGTCAGCCTATGTGAGTGCATTAGTCAATCCTTACGACCAGTGTGACTTGTAGATGAGGCAGTCAGGCACTCAACGAGTGTCGC
>NW_007496979.1:0-269 GCF_000475195.1 Diaphorina citri
TCGCTGCAGTTTCGTTACTGAGCACGTTTGCTTGGTAATCTCGAGGGCATGGGTTCGATCCCAGTTGTGGTATGGAATTTTATCAACATTGATTGAAAGTTTGACCACAATAATAGTTGCTGGGGTAAGTATAGGTACCGTTCATCGTCGGAGGCTTTCTCTACCACCTAACCCTTAGAGCTACTATTTATAAGGCAAACAACTTGACTATTACGCTGCAATCAAAGCAGGTAAGAAGGGGGAGTAAAAGGAAGAGGAGGGGAAGAAGA
>NW_007496980.1:0-269 GCF_000475195.1 Diaphorina citri
TGGGAATTTAGTTGCTGAAAATTATGTCAGCGCAATTGTAGATATTATTTTTCAGTTAACTGGCAACAGGGTATACGTTAGCAATTGTAGGTACCGTACTAGGTATGTAGGTAGAAGACGAGGTGTGCTCAAAAAGTAAGGAGACAACTTGAAAAAAATCTGGTGTGAACGTCACACGACTTTCCTTATCCTATTGAATGATAAAATATAAGACGAGGACAGGCGCGAACGACATGTTGTAACACATAGTTAAAGCACCTAAAAGGGGG
>NW_007496981.1:0-269 GCF_000475195.1 Diaphorina citri
TCAAAGGCTGAGTATAACAACTTCATTGATAAGTTTGGTGCTTCAGTGGCGGCGCTGAAAGCGTTAAAAATCCCACATTTAGATGAATTTATTTTGTACTCCATAGGAATCAAGAAGCTAGATGTGGAACTTAGCAAGAAGTTCGAGACCAAGTTCTTGGATCATGACGGTCTTCCGCTGTATACCGACCTCATCAAGTATGTCCAGGATTACGTCCGAGTTATCGAGCGTACAGAGAGAGCTACTCCCGTAACCAAGTCTGTATCCGC
>NW_007496982.1:0-269 GCF_000475195.1 Diaphorina citri
CAATATATCAATAAATAATTGTTATGTAACGGCGTCACATCAATAATAATCTTTACATTAACCGCGTGTAAGTCTTCATCTCCTGTTAAATCCGAGGGTAAATAAACAGAGTTCATGAAAGAAAACAACTTGGAAAAATATATAACATAGTCTTATCTGATTTGTTTTTATTTGCTCAGGTAATGACCATAATAAATAGGTAGGGTGCCTGGTTGTACCTTGGCCCCCAAAATCACTTTTTGATTTTTTTAATTTTTTCTATTAATGTT
>NW_007496983.1:0-269 GCF_000475195.1 Diaphorina citri
GTTCATTGGATTAATTGAGGATTTGCAAGTACAAGGACAGCAAGGACAACACTTGACCTTCCACATCTAATACTTCATCTATAGATTTTTCGAAGCTAAACCCATCCTTTAGGGCTGTTTGCCCCAAAACCTAAGCCTCAGAGTGGGCTTCATACATAAAAACTATTATTAGGTAATCTCTCTCTCTCTCCCTCTACATTTTAACTTGTGAGATTATAAAATAACATTAGGATTCATACATTATGTTCAATGATGTTTTTAATTACAGT
>NW_007496984.1:0-269 GCF_000475195.1 Diaphorina citri
GGTAAGAGCTAGAGACTTGAAATTTGGTATGTAGCTGTCAAATGTGACAAGGATGCGACACGAAACTTTTAGTTAAGATCGGTGCAACGCTTGGCGGCATTTTGCCGCTTTTTGGCGGTTTTGGACAAGAATGCAACACTAAACGTTTGGTTGAGATATGTATGTACTGCGGTTGGCGTTATTTTGACCGCTTTTTGGCGGTTTTCAGCTATACCGACTAAACGGTTAGAGATATTGTAAAAAGTAAGGTAAAAGAACACTCAAATAAG
>NW_007496985.1:0-269 GCF_000475195.1 Diaphorina citri
TGTCTCTAACATGTTAGAGTGGCCGAGCGGTCAAGGTGCTCGTCTCATAAGCCGAACGATGTAGGAGTGCTCGGGTTCAATTCCTTCCAGATGTTCTTTTTTTTTCTTCATTATAGGACTTTTTAAAATTGTCTAATAGAAATAGAGGAGGTCTCCACCTTGCAATAATTAGGGTAGGTAAATCACTTTTTTTTTTCATAGGATCTTTAGGCGAAAGTGTAATACCAAAAATTTGAGAAATCGAGAGTTCAGGGGAGAACATTTGGCGG
>NW_007496986.1:0-269 GCF_000475195.1 Diaphorina citri
ATCAGGCACCTATGTCAACTTACCAGCAGAATCCTCCCTCCAGAGCTAACATACAGGAGGTGTCTTCTGCTGATAAGAGTTCATTTCAGTTAACATCTCCTTATAATGCACAGTCATCTATGTCAAGTGCTTATTCACAACAAAACCTTGCAACTTCAAATCCTTCAATGCAGCCCCTGGTCTCAAACAAGCAAGGTCCTAATAGTTATGGTTCAGCAAGTAATGTGATGCAGGTCCCACTAATTGCAAGTAATCCTTCTCAGCCATCT
>NW_007496987.1:0-269 GCF_000475195.1 Diaphorina citri
AGATTTGAGACTTAACAGGATTGTTAAGCTAAGGCTGTTGGGGTCTAAAAAGAAGGTTGGTGAAACCCACCCCTATACTTTTCTCCTTGAACATATTATGTTGTTTAAACATATTTATGTATTTTGAACATAATTATTATGTTGTATCTTGTTAGCTGCCACGACATCCTAGCTGGCAAATTCGTTCATACTTTTAAACTTAGAATTTAGATTAATGTTGCGTTGTTTTTTTATGTACTAACTTTTCTTTTTGGGGGCTTTTAAAGAAG
>NW_007496988.1:0-10274 GCF_000475195.1 Diaphorina citri
ATACTGTTAAAGGCAGCGATGAACTGTTTGATATCACTAAGAAACAACAGTTCTATTTGCATTCAGATGAAGACGAAGAAGATGAGACCAACAGTAAAACAACAGTGTTCCATTTAATAACTCGCAAGAAGATAGACTGTCATATGTGTTCAGCTACTGGCATGAATGCTGAGGAGTTCCATCAACATATGTTAGAACATCAGGCTAAACAAGGATTTGCTGTGGATAGCCACATTATAGACGAACAAAACGAAAAATACGAAAAAGCCGTAAAGAAAAAGCGGACCACCCATTTGTTCTCCGGAGAATCGTCGCAATTTTCTTACGTTGATCGCTTGTTGGAGACGAAAGAATTCAGAAAGGTTATCAAAGCAGAGAGGGCGAAAGCAGGAATAAGTCATTCATATGATGACCGTCTCAATCCCAATGACACGTTGGAAGTTCATGACAGTGGTGACAACAGACCCAATATAAGACGCAAGAGAGACTATGAAGCAGCGATATTTAAAGCTGTGACGGAAGATCCAAACAGTGTGGGATACAAATGGCGGAAAGAAAAAGAAAAAGAAGAGGAGGAATCGGAACAAGAATTTCAAAATATGATAAAGAACTCAAATCAAACAAATCAAGAAAAATTCATAAAGAAAGAAGCTAGACGGAAAGCACAATTCTACGAGTTTTTCAACGAAGCATGGGAAGTAATACAAAGAAGAAGGGGAAAGAGAGATGTAGGCAAAAATAAATTAGTTATATCCAAAAGGAACAAGATCATGGATAAACATAATATAGTAAAAAGAGACTATGAAGCAGCGATATTTAAAGCTGTGACGGAAGATCCAAACAGTGTAGGATACAAATGGCGGAAAGAAAAAGAAAAAGAAGAGGAGGAATCGGAACAAGAATTTCAAAATATGATAAAGAACTCAAATCAAACAAATCAAGAAAAATTCATAAAGAAAGAAGCTAGACGGAAAGCACAATTCTACGAGTTTTTCAACGAAGCATGGGAAGTAATACAAAGAAGAAGGGGAAAGAGAGATGTAGGCAAAAATAAATTAGTTATATCCAAAAGGAACAAGATCATGGATAAACATAATATAGTAAAAAGAGACTATGAAGCAGCGATATTTAAAGCTGTGACGGAAGATCCAAACAGTGTAGGATACAAATGGCGGAAAGAAAAAGAAAAAGAAGAGGAGGAATCGGAACAAGAATTTCAAAATATGATAAAGAACTCAAATCAAACAAATCAAGAAAAATTCATAAAGAAAGAAGCTAGACGGAAAGCACAATTCTACGAGTTTTTCAACGAAGCATGGGAAGTAATACAAAGAAGAAGGGGAAAGAGAGATGTAGGCAAAAATAAATTAGTTATATCCAAAAGGAACAAGATCATGGATAAACATAATATAGTAAAAAGAGACTATGAAGCAGCGATATTTAAAGCTGTGACGGAAGATCCAAACAGTGTAGGATACAAATGGCGGAAAGAAAAAGAAAAAGAAGAGGAGGAATCGGAACAAGAATTTCAAAATATGATAAAGAACTCAAATCAAACAAATCAAGAAAAATTCATAAAGAAAGAAGCTAGACGGAAAGCACAATTCTACGAGTTTTTCAACGAAGCATGGGAAGTAATACAAAGAAGAAGGGGAAAGAGAGATGTAGGCAAAAATAAATTAGTTATATCCAAAAGGAACAAGATCATGGATAAACATAATATAGTAAAAAGAGACTATGAAGCAGCGATATTTAAAGCTGTGACGGAAGATCCAAACAGTGTAGGATACAAATGGCGGAAAGAAAAAGAAAAAGAAGAGGAGGAATCGGAACAAGAATTTCAAAATATGATAAAGAACTCAAATCAAACAAATCAAGAAAAATTCATAAAGAAAGAAGCTAGACGGAAAGCACAATTCTACGAGTTTTTCAACGAAGCATGGGAAGTAATACAAAGAAGAAGGGGAAAGAGAGATGTAGGCAAAAATAAATTAGTTATATCCAAAAGGAACAAGATCATGGATAAACATAATATAGTAAAAAGAGACTATGAAGCAGCGATATTTAAAGCTGTGACGGAAGATCCAAACAGTGTAGGATACAAATGGCGGAAAGAAAAAGAAAAAGAAGAGGAGGAATCGGAACAAGAATTTCAAAATATGATAAAGAACTCAAATCAAACAAATCAAGAAAAATTCATAAAGAAAGAAGCTAGACGGAAAGCACAATTCTACGAGTTTTTCAACGAAGCATGGGAAGTAATACAAAGAAGAAGGGGAAAGAGAGATGTAGGCAAAAATAAATTAGTTATATCCAAAAGGAACAAGATCATGGATAAACATAATATAGTAAAAAGAGACTATGAAGCAGCGATATTTAAAGCTGTGACGGAAGATCCAAACAGTGTAGGATACAAATGGCGGAAAGAAAAAGAAAAAGAAGAGGAGGAATCGGAACAAGAATTTCAAAATATGATAAAGAACTCAAATCAAACAAATCAAGAAAAATTCATAAAGAAAGAAGCTAGACGGAAAGCACAATTCTACGAGTTTTTCAACGAAGCATGGGAAGTAATACAAAGAAGAAGGGGAAAGAGAGATGTAGGCAAAAATAAATTAGTTATATCCAAAAGGAACAAGATCATGGATAAACATAATATAGTAAAAAGAGACTATGAAGCAGCGATATTTAAAGCTGTGACGGAAGATCCAAACAGTGTAGGATACAAATGGCGGAAAGAAAAAGAAAAAGAAGAGGAGGAATCGGAACAAGAATTTCAAAATATGATAAAGAACTCAAATCAAACAAATCAAGAAAAATTCATAAAGAAAGAAGCTAGACGGAAAGCACAATTCTACGAGTTTTTCAACGAAGCATGGGAAGTAATACAAAGAAGAAGGGGAAAGAGAGATGTAGGCAAAAATAAATTAGTTATATCCAAAAGGAACAAGATCATGGATAAACATAATATAGTAAAAAGAGACTATGAAGCAGCGATATTTAAAGCTGTGACGGAAGATCCAAACAGTGTAGGATACAAATGGCGGAAAGAAAAAGAAAAAGAAGAGGAGGAATCGGAACAAGAATTTCAAAATATGATAAAGAACTCAAATCAAACAAATCAAGAAAAATTCATAAAGAAAGAAGCTAGACGGAAAGCACAATTCTACGAGTTTTTCAACGAAGCATGGGAAGTAATACAAAGAAGAAGGGGAAAGAGAGATGTAGGCAAAAATAAATTAGTTATATCCAAAAGGAACAAGATCATGGATAAACATAATATAGTAAAAAGAGACTATGAAGCAGCGATATTTAAAGCTGTGACGGAAGATCCAAACAGTGTAGGATACAAATGGCGGAAAGAAAAAGAAAAAGAAGAGGAGGAATCGGAACAAGAATTTCAAAATATGATAAAGAACTCAAATCAAACAAATCAAGAAAAATTCATAAAGAAAGAAGCTAGACGGAAAGCACAATTCTACGAGTTTTTCAACGAAGCATGGGAAGTAATACAAAGAAGAAGGGGAAAGAGAGATGTAGGCAAAAATAAATTAGTTATATCCAAAAGGAACAAGATCATGGATAAACATAATATAGTAAAAAGAGACTATGAAGCAGCGATATTTAAAGCTGTGACGGAAGATCCAAACAGTGTAGGATACAAATGGCGGAAAGAAAAAGAAAAAGAAGAGGAGGAATCGGAACAAGAATTTCAAAATATGATAAAGAACTCAAATCAAACAAATCAAGAAAAATTCATAAAGAAAGAAGCTAGACGGAAAGCACAATTCTACGAGTTTTTCAACGAAGCATGGGAAGTAATACAAAGAAGAAGGGGAAAGAGAGATGTAGGCAAAAATAAATTAGTTATATCCAAAAGGAACAAGATCATGGATAAACATAATATAGTAAAAAGAGACTATGAAGCAGCGATATTTAAAGCTGTGACGGAAGATCCAAACAGTGTAGGATACAAATGGCGGAAAGAAAAAGAAAAAGAAGAGGAGGAATCGGAACAAGAATTTCAAAATATGATAAAGAACTCAAATCAAACAAATCAAGAAAAATTCATAAAGAAAGAAGCTAGACGGAAAGCACAATTCTACGAGTTTTTCAACGAAGCATGGGAAGTAATACAAAGAAGAAGGGGAAAGAGAGATGTAGGCAAAAATAAATTAGTTATATCCAAAAGGAACAAGATCATGGATAAACATAATATAGTAAAAAGAGACTATGAAGCAGCGATATTTAAAGCTGTGACGGAAGATCCAAACAGTGTAGGATACAAATGGCGGAAAGAAAAAGAAAAAGAAGAGGAGGAATCGGAACAAGAATTTCAAAATATGATAAAGAACTCAAATCAAACAAATCAAGAAAAATTCATAAAGAAAGAAGCTAGACGGAAAGCACAATTCTACGAGTTTTTCAACGAAGCATGGGAAGTAATACAAAGAAGAAGGGGAAAGAGAGATGTAGGCAAAAATAAATTAGTTATATCCAAAAGGAACAAGATCATGGATAAACATAATATAGTAAAAAGAGACTATGAAGCAGCGATATTTAAAGCTGTGACGGAAGATCCAAACAGTGTAGGATACAAATGGCGGAAAGAAAAAGAAAAAGAAGAGGAGGAATCGGAACAAGAATTTCAAAATATGATAAAGAACTCAAATCAAACAAATCAAGAAAAATTCATAAAGAAAGAAGCTAGACGGAAAGCACAATTCTACGAGTTTTTCAACGAAGCATGGGAAGTAATACAAAGAAGAAGGGGAAAGAGAGATGTAGGCAAAAATAAATTAGTTATATCCAAAAGGAACAAGATCATGGATAAACATAATATAGTAAAAAGAGACTATGAAGCAGCGATATTTAAAGCTGTGACGGAAGATCCAAACAGTGTAGGATACAAATGGCGGAAAGAAAAAGAAAAAGAAGAGGAGGAATCGGAACAAGAATTTCAAAATATGATAAAGAACTCAAATCAAACAAATCAAGAAAAATTCATAAAGAAAGAAGCTAGACGGAAAGCACAATTCTACGAGTTTTTCAACGAAGCATGGGAAGTAATACAAAGAAGAAGGGGAAAGAGAGATGTAGGCAAAAATAAATTAGTTATATCCAAAAGGAACAAGATCATGGATAAACATAATATAGTAAAAAGAGACTATGAAGCAGCGATATTTAAAGCTGTGACGGAAGATCCAAACAGTGTAGGATACAAATGGCGGAAAGAAAAAGAAAAAGAAGAGGAGGAATCGGAACAAGAATTTCAAAATATGATAAAGAACTCAAATCAAACAAATCAAGAAAAATTCATAAAGAAAGAAGCTAGACGGAAAGCACAATTCTACGAGTTTTTCAACGAAGCATGGGAAGTAATACAAAGAAGAAGGGGAAAGAGAGATGTAGGCAAAAATAAATTAGTTATATCCAAAAGGAACAAGATCATGGATAAACATAATATAGTAAAAAGAGACTATGAAGCAGCGATATTTAAAGCTGTGACGGAAGATCCAAACAGTGTAGGATACAAATGGCGGAAAGAAAAAGAAAAAGAAGAGGAGGAATCGGAACAAGAATTTCAAAATATGATAAAGAACTCAAATCAAACAAATCAAGAAAAATTCATAAAGAAAGAAGCTAGACGGAAAGCACAATTCTACGAGTTTTTCAACGAAGCATGGGAAGTAATACAAAGAAGAAGGGGAAAGAGAGATGTAGGCAAAAATAAATTAGTTATATCCAAAAGGAACAAGATCATGGATAAACATAATATAGTAAAAAGAGACTATGAAGCAGCGATATTTAAAGCTGTGACGGAAGATCCAAACAGTGTAGGATACAAATGGCGGAAAGAAAAAGAAAAAGAAGAGGAGGAATCGGAACAAGAATTTCAAAATATGATAAAGAACTCAAATCAAACAAATCAAGAAAAATTCATAAAGAAAGAAGCTAGACGGAAAGCACAATTCTACGAGTTTTTCAACGAAGCATGGGAAGTAATACAAAGAAGAAGGGGAAAGAGAGATGTAGGCAAAAATAAATTAGTTATATCCAAAAGGAACAAGATCATGGATAAACATAATATAGTAAAAAGAGACTATGAAGCAGCGATATTTAAAGCTGTGACGGAAGATCCAAACAGTGTAGGATACAAATGGCGGAAAGAAAAAGAAAAAGAAGAGGAGGAATCGGAACAAGAATTTCAAAATATGATAAAGAACTCAAATCAAACAAATCAAGAAAAATTCATAAAGAAAGAAGCTAGACGGAAAGCACAATTCTACGAGTTTTTCAACGAAGCATGGGAAGTAATACAAAGAAGAAGGGGAAAGAGAGATGTAGGCAAAAATAAATTAGTTATATCCAAAAGGAACAAGATCATGGATAAACATAATATAGTAAAAAGAGACTATGAAGCAGCGATATTTAAAGCTGTGACGGAAGATCCAAACAGTGTAGGATACAAATGGCGGAAAGAAAAAGAAAAAGAAGAGGAGGAATCGGAACAAGAATTTCAAAATATGATAAAGAACTCAAATCAAACAAATCAAGAAAAATTCATAAAGAAAGAAGCTAGACGGAAAGCACAATTCTACGAGTTTTTCAACGAAGCATGGGAAGTAATACAAAGAAGAAGGGGAAAGAGAGATGTAGGCAAAAATAAATTAGTTATATCCAAAAGGAACAAGATCATGGATAAACATAATATAGTAAAAAGAGACTATGAAGCAGCGATATTTAAAGCTGTGACGGAAGATCCAAACAGTGTAGGATACAAATGGCGGAAAGAAAAAGAAAAAGAAGAGGAGGAATCGGAACAAGAATTTCAAAATATGATAAAGAACTCAAATCAAACAAATCAAGAAAAATTCATAAAGAAAGAAGCTAGACGGAAAGCACAATTCTACGAGTTTTTCAACGAAGCATGGGAAGTAATACAAAGAAGAAGGGGAAAGAGAGATGTAGGCAAAAATAAATTAGTTATATCCAAAAGGAACAAGATCATGGATAAACATAATATAGTAAAAAGAGACTATGAAGCAGCGATATTTAAAGCTGTGACGGAAGATCCAAACAGTGTAGGATACAAATGGCGGAAAGAAAAAGAAAAAGAAGAGGAGGAATCGGAACAAGAATTTCAAAATATGATAAAGAACTCAAATCAAACAAATCAAGAAAAATTCATAAAGAAAGAAGCTAGACGGAAAGCACAATTCTACGAGTTTTTCAACGAAGCATGGGAAGTAATACAAAGAAGAAGGGGAAAGAGAGATGTAGGCAAAAATAAATTAGTTATATCCAAAAGGAACAAGATCATGGATAAACATAATATAGTAAAAAGAGACTATGAAGCAGCGATATTTAAAGCTGTGACGGAAGATCCAAACAGTGTAGGATACAAATGGCGGAAAGAAAAAGAAAAAGAAGAGGAGGAATCGGAACAAGAATTTCAAAATATGATAAAGAACTCAAATCAAACAAATCAAGAAAAATTCATAAAGAAAGAAGCTAGACGGAAAGCACAATTCTACGAGTTTTTCAACGAAGCATGGGAAGTAATACAAAGAAGAAGGGGAAAGAGAGATGTAGGCAAAAATAAATTAGTTATATCCAAAAGGAACAAGATCATGGATAAACATAATATAGTAAAAAGAGACTATGAAGCAGCGATATTTAAAGCTGTGACGGAAGATCCAAACAGTGTAGGATACAAATGGCGGAAAGAAAAAGAAAAAGAAGAGGAGGAATCGGAACAAGAATTTCAAAATATGATAAAGAACTCAAATCAAACAAATCAAGAAAAATTCATAAAGAAAGAAGCTAGACGGAAAGCACAATTCTACGAGTTTTTCAACGAAGCATGGGAAGTAATACAAAGAAGAAGGGGAAAGAGAGATGTAGGCAAAAATAAATTAGTTATATCCAAAAGGAACAAGATCATGGATAAACATAATATAGTAAAAAGAGACTATGAAGCAGCGATATTTAAAGCTGTGACGGAAGATCCAAACAGTGTAGGATACAAATGGCGGAAAGAAAAAGAAAAAGAAGAGGAGGAATCGGAACAAGAATTTCAAAATATGATAAAGAACTCAAATCAAACAAATCAAGAAAAATTCATAAAGAAAGAAGCTAGACGGAAAGCACAATTCTACGAGTTTTTCAACGAAGCATGGGAAGTAATACAAAGAAGAAGGGGAAAGAGAGATGTAGGCAAAAATAAATTAGTTATATCCAAAAGGAACAAGATCATGGATAAACATAATATAGTAAAAAGAGACTATGAAGCAGCGATATTTAAAGCTGTGACGGAAGATCCAAACAGTGTAGGATACAAATGGCGGAAAGAAAAAGAAAAAGAAGAGGAGGAATCGGAACAAGAATTTCAAAATATGATAAAGAACTCAAATCAAACAAATCAAGAAAAATTCATAAAGAAAGAAGCTAGACGGAAAGCACAATTCTACGAGTTTTTCAACGAAGCATGGGAAGTAATACAAAGAAGAAGGGGAAAGAGAGATGTAGGCAAAAATAAATTAGTTATATCCAAAAGGAACAAGATCATGGATAAACATAATATAGTAAAAAGAGACTATGAAGCAGCGATATTTAAAGCTGTGACGGAAGATCCAAACAGTGTAGGATACAAATGGCGGAAAGAAAAAGAAAAAGAAGAGGAGGAATCGGAACAAGAATTTCAAAATATGATAAAGAACTCAAATCAAACAAATCAAGAAAAATTCATAAAGAAAGAAGCTAGACGGAAAGCACAATTCTACGAGTTTTTCAACGAAGCATGGGAAGTAATACAAAGAAGAAGGGGAAAGAGAGATGTAGGCAAAAATAAATTAGTTATATCCAAAAGGAACAAGATCATGGATAAACATAATATAGTAAAAAGAGACTATGAAGCAGCGATATTTAAAGCTGTGACGGAAGATCCAAACAGTGTAGGATACAAATGGCGGAAAGAAAAAGAAAAAGAAGAGGAGGAATCGGAACAAGAATTTCAAAATATGATAAAGAACTCAAATCAAACAAATCAAGAAAAATTCATAAAGAAAGAAGCTAGACGGAAAGCACAATTCTACGAGTTTTTCAACGAAGCATGGGAAGTAATACAAAGAAGAAGGGGAAAGAGAGATGTAGGCAAAAATAAATTAGTTATATCCAAAAGGAACAAGATCATGGATAAACATAATATAGTAAAAAGAGACTATGAAGCAGCGATATTTAAAGCTGTGACGGAAGATCCAAACAGTGTAGGATACAAATGGCGGAAAGAAAAAGAAAAAGAAGAGGAGGAATCGGAACAAGAATTTCAAAATATGATAAAGAACTCAAATCAAACAAATCAAGAAAAATTCATAAAGAAAGAAGCTAGACGGAAAGCACAATTCTACGAGTTTTTCAACGAAGCATGGGAAGTAATACAAAGAAGAAGGGGAAAGAGAGATGTAGGCAAAAATAAATTAGTTATATCCAAAAGGAACAAGATCATGGATAAACATAATATAGTAAAAAGAGACTATGAAGCAGCGATATTTAAAGCTGTGACGGAAGATCCAAACAGTGTAGGATACAAATGGCGGAAAGAAAAAGAAAAAGAAGAGGAGGAATCGGAACAAGAATTTCAAAATATGATAAAGAACTCAAATCAAACAAATCAAGAAAAATTCATAAAGAAAGAAGCTAGACGGAAAGCACAATTCTACGAGTTTTTCAACGAAGCATGGGAAGTAATACAAAGAAGAAGGGGAAAGAGAGATGTAGGCAAAAATAAATTAGTTATATCCAAAAGGAACAAGATCATGGATAAACATAATATAGTAAAAAGAGACTATGAAGCAGCGATATTTAAAGCTGTGACGGAAGATCCAAACAGTGTAGGATACAAATGGCGGAAAGAAAAAGAAAAAGAAGAGGAGGAATCGGAACAAGAATTTCAAAATATGATAAAGAACTCAAATCAAACAAATCAAGAAAAATTCATAAAGAAAGAAGCTATTAGAACATCAGGCTAAACAAGGATTTGCTGTGGATAGCCACATTATAGACGAACAAAACGAAAAATACGAAAAAGCCATGAAGAAAAAGCGGACCACCCATTTATTCTCCGGAGAATCGTCGCAATTTTCTTACGTTGATCGCTTGTTGGAGACGAAAGAATTCAGAAAGGTTATCAGAGGAGAGAGGGCGAAAGCAGGAATAAGTCATTCATATGATGACCGTCTCAATCCCAATGACACGTTGGAAGTTCATGACAG
>NW_007496989.1:0-269 GCF_000475195.1 Diaphorina citri
TTGAAAAGAGGAAGCTATAAGTATAATGGTGGGTTTCACCAATGACTTAATCAGAGATTTCATAAATGGGAGAATTTTTAATGATCCAAATAGGAGTTTTTGAAAACTCCTCCTTTTGGATCACTAAAAACTCCAAGAGGATTTTTAATCCTCCCATTAGTGAAATCTCTGATTAAGTCATTCGTGAAATCCACCAGAAGTAGTGCTATATTTAGAGTACTTCATTTACAGTATACTGCTGATGGTCTTATACAGGGGTCTACCAACTA
>NW_007496990.1:0-269 GCF_000475195.1 Diaphorina citri
GATTCCAGGAATTCAAAACATCACCAGTATCAGCGACTCTGCCACCTTGTCCGATCTGGGTCTGGATTCCCTCATGGCGGCTGATGTCAAGAATGTTCTCCAGAGTAAATTCAACATCAGTCTGACCAACGAACAAATCAAGGAGCTCAAGTTCAATGCCGTAGAATCGTTGCTGAAAGTGACACCTTGAATTATGCCGCCACCAAATTGTGCCATCAGGGGAGAACAACTCCGCTCTACCCACTTCTCAGGGCCGTATTTAGAAATTT
>NW_007496991.1:0-637 GCF_000475195.1 Diaphorina citri
TTAATTTAATTAAAATCCTGATGATAGTTGTATAGATAGATTTTTCGGTCTACTTGCCTATCATTATTCAAATTTATATCATGGATATTTATGTATAATGCTTATAGTTAAACAGTTATTACGTGTAGTTGGACGTGAAGCATTTCATGACTCATTTTATCAATAAACTAATCACGGGGCCTGAGAGTCTATGACTATAAAACAGCAAGCGAAAGTAATATGGAATGACCTCGACTGAATAAAAATCGTAACTATAATTATGTCTACAAAGGTCTGGGTTAACTAACCCGGGGTGACTAGGGGGTCAAAGGTCAAAGTTTCATCGATTTTTATTTTTTCCAAGTTTGACCATTGGCTATCATAATGTCTGCATGTAGAGGTATTATCTGCACTGTGTGCGTTTAGTTTAACATAATGCTTTATGCTTTACGTATTATTACGAGTAGGTATAATTGGTACGTTTCTTATCTTGATTCATTTTACTTGGTCGTTTTGTACACGCCATATTGTTTGTAATATACCTATATGATATCTTAAGAGTAAAAGTAAAGATAAGTATAGGTGCCCACCATCAATTTACCTCTCTCTGATACGAGTAGGTTATCCACCAAAATCGTGCCTAATATAATAATAATAA
>NW_007496991.1:7236-10264 GCF_000475195.1 Diaphorina citri
CTTCATCATCTATGTCATGTGAAAGTGGACCACATCCTTCAGAGGAAAGAGCAGAAAAAGTAGAATTTACTGGACCTTACCCCAAAGTTCGTAAAGATGAAACTGTTGAAGACGACTATCATGGTATGAAAATAAAGGATCCTTACAGATGGTTGGAATACCCTCACTGTGCGGAAACACAAATATTCAATTTTATGCAAAACAATATCAGTAATCCTTATTGCCAAAACCACACGGACAGAGAGGCTATCAAGGAACAATTGTTGAGAATGGCCAACTATGAAAAATACTCGGCACCACAACGTCAAGAAAATAACTATTTTTATTTTCATAACAAGGGGTTACAAAATCACAGTATACTCTATGTCCAAAGGAATTTAACAGGTTCTACAGAAGTTTTCTTAGACCCCAACAAGCTATCTAAAGATGGAACAACAGCTTTGAAGTTGTATGCGTTTTCAGACAATGGAAAGCATTTTGCTTATTGTCTTAGTAAATCTGGTTCCGACTGGAATACGTTGCACATAAAAGATGTTGATACGGGTAAAGACTATCCTGAGGTTTTGAAGAACGTGAAATTTCCTTCCATATCGTGGACTCATGATCATAAAGGTTTCTTTTACAATCAATATTGTGATATAAATGGTACGGCTGATGGAACGGAAACAACCGCGCACATGGGTCAAAAGATATACTACCACGTTTTGGGGACAGAACAAGACAAAGATATACCAGTGGTTGAATTTCCTAATGGTCGCTCTCTCGGCTTACACTCAGAAGTAACTGATTGTGGAAGATACCTGCTGGTATCTACTTCAAATAATACTCAAGGTTCAGACCTCCACTATTTCGACTTACACAGTTTACCTGATGGAAAAATTTCTGGTAAATTTCCCCTCAAAACAGTAATCCCTGGTATGGATCATCACCATGAAATTATCGCAAACAATGGACCCGAATTGATTGTAAAAACTACTAAAAATGCACCGAAAGGTAAAGTAGTAACAATAAATTTGAACAATCCTTGCGAAAAAAATTGGAAAACATTGATACCTGAAGATGAAAATAGAACATTAGATGTAGTAGCCGCTGTCGCTAATAATAAATTGATTGTCCATTACATCCAAAACGTGAGAAGTGTTATGGACCTACATGATCTCAACACTGGAAAACGTCTACACTCTTTCCCGTTAGATCTTGGACAGATCACACACATTTCAGGTAGAAGAAAATATAATGAAGTGTTTTATGGATTTACATCATTCTTACAACCTGGTACTATTTATCATTGCAACATACCAGAAAACATTACTGATCAAGATGATTTCAAACCAACTATTTTCCGGGAAACAATAGTTCCAGAATTCGAACCAACATTGTTCCAAACAAAGCAAGTGTATTTCCGTAGCAAAGATGGAACAAGAGTCCCCATGTACATTATTCATCGTGTTGGTGCCTTGAGGAATAGGAGAAATCCTGTCATTATTTACGGCTATGGAGGCTATGGTGTTAGTGTACTGCCAACTTTTTCCATTAGTAGATGTATGTTTTTGCGTCATTTTAACGGAATTTATGCGATTCCCAATATTCGGGGTGGTGGTGAATTGGGTGAAGATTGGCACAATGCTGGACGTTTACTCAAGAAACAGAATTGTTTTGACGATTTTCAAGCAGCAGCGGAGTACATGATTAATAAAAAATACACGAAGCCAAAATACATAACCATAATGGGAGGATCAAATGGAGGACTGTTAGTAGGAGCTTGTTTAAATCAAAGACCTGAATTATATGGAGCAGCTCTGATATTGGTTGGAGCTTTGGATATGTTGAGGTTCAATAAATTCACCATCGCATATTACTCAGAATCAGAGTTTGGATCACCTAATAACAAAACACATTTCCACAATCTTTTGTCATATTCCCCTCTCCATAATATCAAAGTGCCTCCTAATAACACTCAATATCCAGCAACATTAGTTCTGACCGGTGATCATGATGATAGAGTACCACCCTTACACTCGTACAAATTCATTGCTACACTACAAGAAAAGATTGGGTCTCTCCCATATCAGAAGAACCCACTATTGTTGAGAGTAGAACAAGATGCTGGGCATGGGCAAGGTACTCCACTCATGAAATCTATTGAAGAAATGACTGATATATACGTTTTCTTGATGAAATCACTTGGCTTAAAATATTATCCAGATATGCCGTAAAGCTGAACCGAAGAATTTATTGTCTCCGGCTTTTGAGTTGAGGTTTTTGTGTTTTTGAGAGTGCGATGGATATTTATTACACTAGTGTAGCAGCTCCTATGTACATAACACCATAACTATTTGTAGGTAAGGCACTAGATATTGAGTTGAAAAATCCTATGGCTTAAGTAAACCTAGCGTACAGTAGGTATGTTATATGTACATTTAAACCATAGATACTTAAATAGATAATTGTAAAATGATAGGTACAGCTAGTTACATTTGGTATATATTATTAGAACACTCCTAAGAAATAACGTAGACATTTTTCCATTCATGTATGAACTTGTAGGTACATAGCTACATAGATTACTATTAATTTAATTAAAATCCTGATGATAGTTGTATAGATAGATTTTTCGGTCTACTTGCCTATCATTATTCAAATTTATATCATGGATATTTATGTATAATGCTTATAGTTAAACAGTTATTACGTGTAGTTGGACGTGAAGCATTTCATGACTCATTTTATCAATAAACTAATCACGGGGCCTGAGAGTCTATGACTATAAAACAGCAAGCGAAAGTAATATGGAATGACCTCGACTGAATAAAAATCGTAACTATAATTATGTCTACAAAGGTCTGGGTTAACTAACCCGGGGTGACTAGGGGGTCAAAGGTCAAAGTTTCATCGATTTTTATTTTTTCCAAGTTTGACCATTGGCTATCATAATGTCTGCATGTAGAGCTGTAGAGGTATTATCTGCACTGTGTGCGTTTAGTTTAACATAATGCTTTATGCTTTACGTATTATTACGAGTAGGTAT
>NW_007496992.1:0-269 GCF_000475195.1 Diaphorina citri
CATCGATAGATCTGGTTTGCAAGTAGTATTTGCCTCGAGCCCTGGAAGCGAAATGGAAGTATTTGCTTGAGTTGTATTTAAAGGTGTCTTCACACATAGTCCACGGCCGATCAACCCTGTGTGGACATACCTTTACTTTTGCAATTCAGATACCAACCACGGGCAACGTTGCTTTTCTTCACTGATGGATCAGTTATAAAGCTGAAATACTGCCTTTGGTGTTCTAGTTGGCTTTATTTTATTATTATTATTTTTTTTTTAATGAAAAA
>NW_007496993.1:0-269 GCF_000475195.1 Diaphorina citri
AGGTTCCATACTTTGGCAATTTGATAACTTTTAATAGGGTCAAGATTAAACACAGCGTGTGTAAAGGTTTAAATATTTCAGTACCCTTTACGGCTTTACCTCGAGTGTTGTGGGTATGGTTCTGGATGTGAGGGTGTATGCTTCTGGGTATAGGTGGGGCGGACAGAGGAGTTCTAGATTACAATGCGGTAGGTAGCAAACTACCTATGTGGAGTAGTATATGATAACTGGGGTACCTACCGAAATGTACGGATGCACGGCAGATTCAG
>NW_007496994.1:0-269 GCF_000475195.1 Diaphorina citri
TCTCAGACCCTAGACTAAGCCAAGTCTAGATCCGCGGTCGTTTACTTACTTACCTTTTATTACCTGTACATATTCTTATCATAATTTGTAATTGTAACACATTACCAAATCTCCTACATGTCAAATCCCAAACCGTAACCCTATTCAAGGTCTTACATACTAACAACTTCGTCAATACCCGGAGACTCTCAAGAATCTTTGATCCAAGATTTCTTCACGCTTCTCTCGTTGGCATCTTTCAGTAGCAAAGGTTCAAAGCCAAAGTCGAG
>NW_007496995.1:0-269 GCF_000475195.1 Diaphorina citri
CTCTCTCTCTCTCTCTCTCTCTCTCTCTCTCTCTCTCTCTCTCTCTCTCTCTCTCTCTCTCTCTCTCTCTTGGTTTGAAGAAAGCAAACGCCGTGAATTTCCACACTTTCTCACTCACTCTCTCCCTTCCTCCCTTTTCTCCTTCTCTCCTCTCAGACTTTGTTTGTATACGGTTGAAATACTATGATGGTGCCATAAAGAAAAGAAAGAAAGAAGTAAATGACGCAAATGGGACTCTAAAAATAAACCTCGAAAATCTTAAATCCTCT
>NW_007496996.1:0-269 GCF_000475195.1 Diaphorina citri
ATCATCATGTTGGGTGATCGTTAACCTAATTTTCGACAGTAATTGTGAAGTCACAATTTTCGTATAATTATTACAATTTATTTCTACCAGGAAAAGTTTTAAAATAAATTGACACTCTACACCGGTGATCTAAGCATATGAGCGTGTTAAAGCCTAATGTTTCATATTCTTAATATTTTATATTTCATTTTTACTTTCCTTATCCTAAAGGAAGGAAAGTAATGTAATCGGGTCAAAATTTCGATGGTCAGTTTTTAGTGCCAAAACAC
>NW_007496997.1:0-269 GCF_000475195.1 Diaphorina citri
ATTGATTTTATTGTGTTCACATTCCAGCGACCAACAGACGAGTCCATGAGACAAAGGCCACAATGAAATGCAAGACGAGATATCAAACCATGACCGTACGCAAAGGCACGACAGGAGCCAATGCTGAAATTCAGGTCTCCTTGCTACCTGATCTGAGTGAGAATTTAGCCAATGAGGAAAGCACATGGGAGGAGATTATGAAGATCAAAGCCACACCCATACACATGTCTCAGAAGAAAGAATTGAAGCTCAAACTGCAGGTAGGTATA
>NW_007496998.1:0-269 GCF_000475195.1 Diaphorina citri
CTTCTTGATCTAGGAGACCACCCCTGCTAGTATTGATCAGAATAGCTGTGGGTTTCATCAGACTGAAATGGAAATGATATTTATTTGATTTCATTCAATAAACCCTCTTACTTTAGGTTTGTAAGTATAGGTTTGTTAAGTCTGCTTGAATTTTTGTGTTTCAATGTTCAATAATAGGCAGAATTTAAAATTCTAACACTACACCTTCCGTCATAATCGCAGCATCTCTTTAGTGGAGAATTTTCTTTTGCTCGCTTACCTGAATTGTT
>NW_007496999.1:0-269 GCF_000475195.1 Diaphorina citri
TTTTTCCTTTCCTTTGTGTAGTAAATTCGTAATTTTCTATGTACATTCGTAATTTTCTTTGAGAACATAATTCTTGGTGCTTTTCAGTTTTGTTTAACGGTTCCGTGTGTTTTTCACGAGAAAAAAGAGTCGGTGTTAGTTGACATACCTAATGTGTTTTTGGGAATATTTGACAAAAAATGACACTTTTTGTTGTTGCTGAAAATGGATACCTGCATACTGCATACCTACCCATCCAAGTTGATTTCGGGACAAAAGATTGACGGAAA
>NW_007497000.1:0-269 GCF_000475195.1 Diaphorina citri
ATCCAGGGATTTGGATTGGGTCTGCAGTACACATTGTTTCTGTGAGACATATGATATCAGCATCTCTGAATAGTGTTCCGATGGAGTCAGGGCAACCCTTGATAGCATTTTTTAAACCTTCGATATTCCAATTGATGATTTTTATCAATGCATATTTATTGTGTTTTCCTCGAGATTTTGACATAGGATATGACTTCATCTTGATTTCATCTGGTATATTTTCTACAAGTGCTTCTTGATTTGATGAGTTGGGGTTCTGGCTTCTCAAA
>NW_007497001.1:0-269 GCF_000475195.1 Diaphorina citri
GTCCCGAAGGAAGACAGGATAGTAGAAAGTCAGCTGTTCCGAGAACAAACATTATCCGACTCAAAAGTAAAAGTACATACAGAAATAGAACCTAGTTGTTGAAAACTTTGTAGTCTTTGTACTCGTACATACGAAATTACGAATAGAGGTTTCATTGTGGTATTGTAAAATCAACATGAATAGAAAGCAAAGGCAAACAGGAGCTATGTAAACCACCTCACATCTCATACTGACAGCGCTCTCTATTGGGTTTTTCATTCAACTTTTCC
>NW_007497002.1:0-269 GCF_000475195.1 Diaphorina citri
CAGGACGAGGCAGCTAAACCTGGCTAGAAACCGTCAACCCCCCCGCCCTGGCTTGCGGCATAGCTGAGTAAAACATACAACCTACTTGTTACAAAGGCAGATACCGCCTTCTCATTTTGTCAAGGGAAGGCAAAGCTTGGCAGCTACGGGGCTCAAAGTCCAATTTTTCACTTTGGGATTTTCTAAATCTGTTGTATACTTTCCCCGCCAAGTCAATTTTGACATACTTTAGGAATATTATTGCCAAAGGCTGGCGTTTTCTTATCTTA
>NW_007497003.1:0-269 GCF_000475195.1 Diaphorina citri
CTGCGAGGGAGCTTTGCTTGGGACATTTGATGTGACGTCATCGCCTACGGGAGCGTATGCCGTGACGTCAAAGTTCACTTTTTTTAATCGATTTATCTCGGGAGTCGGGATCTAGAAGTCGTAGAAGAAAAAGAAAAATTCCGTTGGTCCTCATTTTTCTTGCTCTATAACTTTGAAACAACACCCAAGTTACCCAAGTAAGCGCAACTGATCTATTTTTCTTTTTTTTTTCTGATAGCAGCCAAAGAGAGTCAAATGTCCATGGATAT
>NW_007497004.1:0-269 GCF_000475195.1 Diaphorina citri
AAAATGGGAAATTTGTTGCATTTTACCTCAGCACATCCAGAGCCCACAGTTTATCTAATGAAATGATATTGCCGCATAGAGAGAGAGAGAGAGAAAGACGAAAGAAAAGAGTGAGATAGACAGAGACAAGGACATCAGTATGACGGAAAATTAGAGAGAGGGAGAGGACAAAGGAGAGCAAGAGAGTAATTAATAGAGAGAGAGAGAGAGAAAGAGAGAGAGAGAGAGAGAGAGACAAATGGGAAATGGACAAAAAAACGAAGGTTATA
>NW_007497005.1:0-269 GCF_000475195.1 Diaphorina citri
GGTCGAAATGAGTTTCCCATTTTTGGTGCTTCCCTATTGACGGAAAAACATGGAAAAATGAAAAATCGAATAGGCCATTACTCCGGCCCTGGTTGTTGGATCGAACTCAAACTTGTGTCAAAGTACTACTTTTTTTAGGGCCTTTGATTTGATGTAGGTATCACAATCAAGAGGTTTCCATTTAAGATTTTGAAGTTGACCCCCTGGGGCCGAAAATGACTCCGGCCGAAATTTGGCGACTACTTAAAAAAAGAACAAGCTCAGTACTG
>NW_007497006.1:0-269 GCF_000475195.1 Diaphorina citri
TTGGAAGAATGGGAAAAATGACACATCCGCCAATATTAGTGGAGATGTCAAAACTACACAATTCAAAATTCAACTCTTTTAAATTTAGATAGTTCAAAAAGAACTCTTACCTTATTTATTATTAGGTTCTTCCTATACCAATACATACCTACCTATGTCCAATTTAGGCATATTTTAATATGCGCCATTTCGATGTTATTGATCACAATGTTAACTTTTTCTTCACACCAACAAAATACTGATTTGATCTTACCTAGGTACTTCAATGC
>NW_007497007.1:0-269 GCF_000475195.1 Diaphorina citri
AATTATTGCATTTCTAATTATAAATTGATATCCAGATTGCAATACATACATTGCATAACAAATCAATAGGTAGCATAGTAGAAAATACACCTCTACCTAAATCAAGCATTTACTCTCAAATGGAATACATACTACTTAACAAAAAGTATGTATGGTATGCTTTGTCACTGAGACAAGCTTAATTACTTTGTCATTTGGCTTAAAATCAAATAGCTCTTTGTATGCAATACACAATGTTTGTAGGTTTGTACCTAACTACTCTAACCAGA
>NW_007497008.1:0-269 GCF_000475195.1 Diaphorina citri
TTTTTTCAATGGTTCAAAAAGTTCTCCAATAATTTACATAGGTAGTCGCTATCTATTTTTAACTCATATACATACATAGAGATACATATTATTATAGAGGTAGCCATCTCCCATTATGTGGTTAGGAGCAGCCATGAATTCCATATTTATCTATGCTATCTACAATATCTACCATATTACGAGTAATTGAGTCGTGATCTGGAAGAAGGGCATACATAACTGCAAAAACACAGTTTCCAGATAATCGCGTTCAAAGTTTTTATTTTCAA
>NW_007497009.1:0-269 GCF_000475195.1 Diaphorina citri
CCCCCATTGCCCATAGTATCCCCCCCCCGTTGAAGCCCCCATATCAGATTTTCTAATAGGATCAACACAAGAGCATCAGAAAGTGACCTGTAAGTTACTGATAGAGTCTGACATGACTTTGTGAAGATTCATCTTGAAAAGAAAAACAACAGTAACTTATAGGTACTCTTCACAGTTGGTGACCTGTAACCTGTAAGTGTTGCCCCTCTCCAGAATTTTCCCTCATTGGTATCTCGACTAGGTACTTTAGTACTCACACAAAAAGGTCA
>NW_007497010.1:0-269 GCF_000475195.1 Diaphorina citri
GAGAAAAACCTGCCGAATCGGTTCGTGTAAAGATACACAGGCGTGCTTACTGGAACTTGGCCTGGCGCACTGCCGTGCCCTCAGATAATTCGACCTGTCCTATAGGATAGAACGATAATGGTTATGTATGTATGTACTATTGTGCCTTAAAGTAATGCAAAAGTGGTGCCGAGATACAATTACACTAGGCTTACATGCCGAGGGTCCCTGTGATTCGGCTCTGTGCTTAAAGTGCAAGGTCCACTCAGCCTCGTGAGGACAATTGGGTA
>NW_007497011.1:0-269 GCF_000475195.1 Diaphorina citri
GCTATTTAGAGAAAGCTGACAAGGTCAAACATTGGGAGACTGAGCGACATGGCGAGAAAAATGTGAGTAGAACCCCCCCTGGTGAAGCAACTTTGAGCGTGGCTTGAATCTAGCATGGTGATTTTGATTTTGTAGGATTCTCAAATTCCCATATTACCTAGCCAGCGCAGCGCAGAGTTGTGAAGAGGCATTTTGAATGTGCCAATTGCCAGAGGAACGCTGAAGTTGAGAAACATTGGGTTGGTGTTTGGACAGGTGACCGTCTGGGA
>NW_007497012.1:0-269 GCF_000475195.1 Diaphorina citri
CATAATTACCTCTCAATGTCTCTGAAATTTGCATTTAATATTTTCGCAAATCTCGAAACATAATTGCGTTCATTGTCTACGAATTATCGTCATTATAGTATCAATTTTCAAATAATACTAAGGCGTACAATGCAGGTAATATCGTAACCTTCTAACGCTATAAATGCAAAATCATGTCCCTATTACTTTAAGTATTGACAAATTGAGATGCATGCAGTAATTGTGTGTTTTTGAACAAATATTTAAATCCGAAATAATTTATTGGGTGT
>NW_007497013.1:0-269 GCF_000475195.1 Diaphorina citri
GCTGTTCTCCTCCCTGTTTATAGTCCCACAGCCAGACGCTAGTCTTCTCTCTGTTTAACGTCCCCTAGCCAGACAGGTGTTTGGTTGTTTTTGTTGGTGGTGTTTTCCACCAACGCTAACGGTCCAAGCTCGTGCAACACAGAGAGTGAAAAACGTGCGGAATTGAAGAAGTGCGGAAATCCCCTGTGTGTTTGGAGGCAGTTTCCTACCTGTGTATATCATCCTCGGAGTAGGACTTGATGACAAAGAACCGAGTGCGGGGTGGCAGT
>NW_007497014.1:0-269 GCF_000475195.1 Diaphorina citri
TAAGACCTATAGGTAGGTAACTAGGTACATACATTATTTGGATTACTAAAATACCTAAATGAAAAACGCACAAAACATAAGCCTCTTGGAAAAAAAGTTAATCAAAATGCACATTTTTTCTATATGGGAAAATGACCTATGTAATAGTCAACTCCGAGCATTTGAAAACAATATTTTTCTATTTTTCCCAGTAAGTAAAAAATACATTATTTTGCATTAAATCCTATCCATTTTTAATGGATCAGGGATAACCACTTTGCAACCTTGTA
>NW_007497015.1:0-269 GCF_000475195.1 Diaphorina citri
AAGGAACTCAATGGCCTCAATTTCAGAATCAAAGTTTTCAGCCATTGTAGGTAATTAAACAGTATTGAAAATCAGCTTGGATCAAAGTCTTCAAATTAAAAAACAGCAAAACGCTTTCTTTCAGAAAATAGAAAAAGAAACTATTAAAAAAAAGCAAAAGCAAAACACTTTCTAATAGAAAATCTGGAAATTCTGAAAAGCTGAAAAAAAAAATCCCAAAAAAAGTAAACAAACACAAAAAATCATCCGTTAGGACATCTTATGAGAGA
>NW_007497016.1:0-269 GCF_000475195.1 Diaphorina citri
AATGCTAATTTAGATTAATTATTCGTACTATGATATAGAAAACTTTCGGAAAAACTAAGAACAAACACGTTTGGTTGTAAAAATTAGGAGAAAAATTTTTATTTTGCCTGTTTATAGCCAGGAAGCAATCAGTAACAAACAAGCATAACATAATTTATAGTTATTCTTCTTCTTTTTCTTCACCTATTCCGATCGGAGTTCAAATAGGTGTTCCGGTGTTGGAAGGATTGGGTGATTGGATCACCGTCTGACGCCGATCCAGCTGATGT
>NW_007497017.1:0-269 GCF_000475195.1 Diaphorina citri
AAGGACACTTTTCCACAATGTGTAGGAGAAAGCTGGTAAAAAAGGTCAGCAAGAAAGAAGTTGATCAGGAAGAGGCTGAAGAGGGCCAAGAATTTTTTATTGGCTCAGTACATGCAAATCAGTCAAGTTGGACAGCAATGGCAGAAATAAACAAAATGTTAATAAATGTTTGTTTGGACACTGGGGCTGAGGCAAATTTGCTGAGTCACGAGGAGTTTAGATCTATCGGACTATCAGATAAGATAATCAAACCTACAAATTGTAGATTG
>NW_007497018.1:0-269 GCF_000475195.1 Diaphorina citri
ATCATTTAGTTCTTATAATAAATTCACAACCTACTATTAAGTTATCTTGTAATACAAACTGTAGCTAGACAGCCCTAAGGATCGGTTAGGCTTCTACAACAAACTGTATACTGTATACCATTGATGTCAATGAAATTTACATTGTAAATTCCAAATCTGTAAATTGGAAGACTCCATCAATCTCCAGAACTGATGTCCATTAACCAGTACACCCAGTAAACCAGTAAGGTTGGTAGCCACAGCTCTGGTCCTCCTTGTTGCACTCCACT
>NW_007497019.1:0-269 GCF_000475195.1 Diaphorina citri
AACGACTCGTACCAGAGCGGCCATTCCGTGGGGTCACCTGAAAACACTTTCAATTCTAACAAAGGCAATTTGACTTTGGACTGAACCACTGGAGCTGGAGCCACATCTGGCTTCTTGGAGACAGTTGCATATTTCCTAAGAATGTAGCCACACATATCGTACATACTCTCTACGCCCTGAAATGAAGGCTGAAAATCACCTCCCTCTAATTCATATTTTTCTATGTTCACATCATTGATTTTATCAATACAATCCATATAAGAAGATTT
>NW_007497020.1:0-269 GCF_000475195.1 Diaphorina citri
CTTAATGTCTTTAATCGCCATAATAATAAGTTAAATTAACAAGTTAATTAATTAGGAGGTGATTATGTCTCTTTTTTTCGGACTTCACCTTATCAAATTATCATCAAATGGTCGAAGTTTTTCTGCGTATTGCTCGTTGGACTGGAAACTCTGGGTTCGAAATATTGACAACTCTTAATTGGAGCAATCCCGCAATCCAAATTGAACTCAATGGGTTCTTATCTTCTTATTCCCAAGTCATCCCGAGTGTGGTCCTGTTGTAGCGGATT
>NW_007497021.1:0-269 GCF_000475195.1 Diaphorina citri
TACTGTTAGTAGTTGGGCCTCATCGTTTGAAAAGCTCCTGTCAGACTCAACCGGTCTTCATATGTTTGCCGTAAGTCTCTTCTGTTGGATTCAATTCAATTCAATTTTATTTTGTACAAATATACAATGTATGTGGTACAATAATGTTAAGACTAAACTAAAACTAAATCTATAATAATAAAATAATGTATAATAATATAATCTGTGATAAGCCCACCGTGTCTGCCATAATACCTATATGCTATAATCGTAGATAGTGTGAGTAGATA
>NW_007497022.1:0-269 GCF_000475195.1 Diaphorina citri
TAAGCAATATTCCTGAGATAAGCTTTTCTTCTGTAAAGGTTCAATTTAATACTCAGTCAATGAGTTAGATTCAAACTCTCTATACCTATAGGCGAAATGAAGAACTAAGGTAGGTTCTAACTCCCGATCCCTCTATCTATACGGAGTTGAAGAGCGAGTTACATATTTTAGAATCTGACTCATTGACTGAGTAGTCCAATGAAAAGAGTGGTTCTTGTTATAACTCACTCACTCACTCTTTACAGAGGTGTGCAATATGTTCCTATAAT
>NW_007497023.1:0-269 GCF_000475195.1 Diaphorina citri
CACCTTCTTGAGGACCATTGGGCAGTGGTTTCTTGACATCAGATTCTGTCATCACTGGAAAGAGAAGAAACAGTTGAGTATTAACACGGATAGTAGTAATACAACCTGGAGACATTCCTTTAGAAGGACCTATGCCAAATCTTGTCTTGTCAGAAGGCAGTATGGTATCTTAGCATGCTCAGGAGCTCAGGACTATCATTAATTTCAAAACGAAAGTATAGTTCCTGGCCTAATTGTAAGATACAGGATCACTCTACACTACAGTTCAA
>NW_007497024.1:0-269 GCF_000475195.1 Diaphorina citri
TTCCGTTCCTTTCAAATGCTTCGTGTATGTCGACTAAGCTATCGAAAGCTTTTTGAAGGTCAACTTTTTAGCCGAGATGAAACTCGTTTCATTAAACGGTGGAACAAGCACGGTATTGAGTTCATCTGTCGGTTACATGAACCTCTAGTTTCACGTTTCATGAAACGCGTTTCTCTAGTGTGCATCCTGCTTTTAGCCATAGCTGACAGTATACAAAAAGGTGCAGTTGATGTGTAATCTTAATCAGGCATTTTTAGTCTTAGCCGACG
>NW_007497025.1:0-269 GCF_000475195.1 Diaphorina citri
CAGCAAAGGCTTAGTGCGTGACTGAAAAGAACTTGGATACACGCAACTGAAGACATCAGCAATTCAGCCTACACGCCAGTGTGTAGGCATCAGAAAGCTGTAGCCCCTATGACAAATACTAATGTTATTGATAGGCAGATTAGTAGAAGCTTAATCCATCCTATGGGCTGTTTGCCCCTACACAAGCCTTGGAGCGGGCTTTTTGTGTATGAAATATTATTGACAGGCAGGATTGAATTCTATCTACCAGAAGTAAGTCCATTGAACTC
>NW_007497026.1:0-269 GCF_000475195.1 Diaphorina citri
GCCTTTGGCATTTTTTTTTTTTTTTTTTTTGCTAGAAGGAACTGTAACTGCTCAGGTTTTATAATCCGGAAAACGAAGAGAGTAGAAAGACAGGATATGGGAAAGACGGCAGTTCCAAGAAAGAACTTTATCTGTTTAGGATAAATCCGCGCCAGGCGAGAAGCGAACCCGCGACCCACCAAGCTAACTAGTAACTAGGCTGGCTATCTCTCTTTCAAAGAGTAATTCTATTCTAATTCTCACCGGTTATGTAGTAAAGCAGCTGAACA
>NW_007497027.1:0-269 GCF_000475195.1 Diaphorina citri
ATATGTTCAAAAACGCGATTGAGAGAGAGAAAGCGGGAGGGAGAGATGAGAGGGAGGGAGGAGAGGGAGGGGAAGAAGGAGAGAGAGGGAGAAGGAGAGAGGGAGGAGAAGGAGAGAGATAGGGGGAGGGAGAAAGAGCTCAATTTTGTACCAATATACTCAAACTTGTACCAAGAAGGAGGGAGAGAGAAAGAGAGAGAGGGGGGAGAGAGAGAGAGAGGGAAAGAAAGAGAGATAGGGAGAGGGAGAGAGATTGATTGATAATATTT
>NW_007497028.1:0-269 GCF_000475195.1 Diaphorina citri
ACCCTTTTTTTTTTTTTTTTTTTTTTTTTTCACAAGGGCTGAAATGTAAAAAAAAAGAAGCTCAAGTATGTAACTACCTACGTACCTAAATATGACCTGAAAAAAAAACACATGTTAAAAATAAAAAAAAAGATAGGTACACATGTTACGAAAAATGTTACAGACAGCATTTTCCGCTGTCAGCAATTCTGAGCACATCGAGTGCCCCAAATATTACAACATTCAAAATTAATGCGGGAGTGTTGCCCATTTTTTTTTTTTTTTTTTTT
>NW_007497029.1:0-269 GCF_000475195.1 Diaphorina citri
GATGGACAGAGAAAAATGGAGAGGGAGGTAATAAAGGAGAGAAAGAGGGATGGAAAGTGAAAGAGAGAGAGAGAAAGAGAGGAAATATGGAGAGATGTATGAAGGTAGAGAGAGAAGAAATGGAGGAAAGGGGAGAGAACAAAAAGAGGAAGAAGAAAGAAGAAAGGAGAGAAGAAGAAAAAGATTTCGACGAAGAAGATAAAGAAGAAGAAGAAGAAGAAGAAGAAGAAGAAGAAGAAGAAGAAAAGGAGTATGAGAACTATTTTTTT
>NW_007497030.1:0-269 GCF_000475195.1 Diaphorina citri
GCTTCCAGTCGACTGATGAGTTTATCCTGAGGGAAGAAAAAGAAGGAATCATAATGGATATTGGTTTTTAGAATGCTACGCTACAATTATTTAAAGGAAAGGACAAAAGTACCTTCAAAAAAAGAAGGGAAACTGTTGAACTCTCACAAAAAAATCTAAAACATCAATTATTTGCGGTAAAAAAAAGCTGGAAAAATCTGCGTTTGTCTGAGATCGAACCCATAACTGCGAATATCGCGAACAAACCGCGGATACCGCGAACAAACCGC
>NW_007497031.1:0-269 GCF_000475195.1 Diaphorina citri
AATTTGTTATCAGCTACTTCATGAAACAAAAGTACCGACTTTTCTGTCCAATTAGGACAGCATAAACAAGATCATTATCAGATGGGAAAGTCACATTGTAATATCTTGTTGATAATGCCGGCAAGGTACGCTCAGACTGTGACGGACCGCGGTGTGACAGACCGCGGTGTGATAGACCGCGGTCTGTCAGTCGGAACATGTGCGGAGGAGAAAGCTTCAGACTTAAATATGTCAGATCTTCTGAGAGACCTAAGCACCGAGTATCGATA
>NW_007497032.1:0-269 GCF_000475195.1 Diaphorina citri
TTTTTGGGGGGGCCCGCGAGGTATTTTCTCTCTCAGGTTACAATCTGGCGATTGGTTGGCAACAGCAGTTTAGTTCTTCTCCTCCATTCGTTCCGATCTTGAGCTAGCCGCTTCAGCTCGATGTAGTTCTGGCATCCCTTATCGGAAAAAAAATTGTGGGAAAAAATTATCAGTCCCTTGGATTCTCAATCGGACAATGTTCGACTGTATTTACCAGGTTGCACGTGCTTCGGCATGGAAAATTGATCATAACTCGAGATTAGTGTGGG
>NW_007497033.1:0-269 GCF_000475195.1 Diaphorina citri
ATTCGTAGTACATCCTACTGAAGACTTGGGGCCTTCCACTCCGATTCTGTTTTCATCAGCAACATCGAAAAAATCAGACGATTCTGCTTATCAACATCGTTATTTCATGCGATCCACGCCTGAAGGGCTTTCGCAAGAGTCTTCAAAGGATGAACTTTTGAAGACGATGGCATATGCTACTCGAGTTCCCTTAAATCCTCCACCCATCTCAATGGCTGAGCCACAACCCACGGAAAAACAACATCATGATATTGAAGAAAATCACTCCA
>NW_007497034.1:0-269 GCF_000475195.1 Diaphorina citri
TTGGAGTGTGAGGATCGAGGTATAGCAAAAAATTCGTAGAGTTCATTGCTTCTAATTCTCGTACAGGGAACACGATAGTAGGTATTATGTATACTGTAGGTATTTACCTAGGCTGGACTAGTACAATGTAGGTAGGAGGTACCTCCCCTAGCCTGGACTAGGTACCTATACATTGTAGGAAGAAGGTACCTATCCTATAGTTCATCCAGATCAATGTGACAGCAATGAGTCATCAACCCAAAATGAAGGAACCAATCAGATTGCAGGAA
>NW_007497035.1:0-269 GCF_000475195.1 Diaphorina citri
TTTTCACTGAGCTGAAGTTTGATCGTCATTTGGAATGAGAAGAGAAGTTTGTGCTTCTCAAATAGACCTGTAAGAACGAAATGGGTTAAAGTTTTTAATTAGAAGGAGAAGAGAAAATAGACCCGAAATAACGTAATGGGTTAATATAAGTAGCCAGCCAGATAACTTGGAGCGTAGCGCGTCTGCCTTGTAATAATAGTGCTTAGTGCTTATTTATACTGCTCGCATAGGACTGAAAAGTCCCTTTACTCCAGCAGTAGGCTACTACT
>NW_007497036.1:0-269 GCF_000475195.1 Diaphorina citri
TCTGGAGGACCCGTGTAACCGGCCGCTGTCCCGAGGGTTTCCGGATCGGGATTACGACTTCATTGTGATTGGTGGGGGGTCGTCCGGGGCGGTTGTTGCTAACCGGCTGAGTGAGGTAAGGAATCACTTTCGATAAGCCGGGGGTTACCCGTCCTTTATACAGAGTCATTATTGGGTTATTAATTATCAACTAGCCAGCCTGGTTAGCTTAGTTGGTAGTGCGTCTGCCTTGTAAGCGCTAGGCCGCGGGTTCGATTCCCGCCCGGGGC
>NW_007497037.1:0-269 GCF_000475195.1 Diaphorina citri
TTTCAATTCAATAGGTACCAGATAAAAAGGGATCCCACGGAACGCCAGAGTTGGTCTCTACCACCTAATCCTTGGAATATCATTATTATGTGATCAGATTCTAAAAAAAAAAAACAATGCCTTGGCTGTGTTTGAACCCACGTCCTCTTGATTACCAGGCGAACACACCACTACGTCACCAAGGCAGGCCAGATTACTTACTTCTGCAAGATGTTGGTAGCGAGACCAAAGTCCCCAATCTTCACATGGTCCTCATAATCAATGAATAT
>NW_007497038.1:0-269 GCF_000475195.1 Diaphorina citri
CCTAACTATCGATACAAATCAGTACTAATTACCGAGCAAAACCTACAAGAGAGATACAGTGGTGTAAAAAAGTTAAACGAGATTAACAGAAGATAACCAAAAGTTTCAGCATTGGTATTAGTACCAATTTTTTTCTTTTTCCACCGCAAATTTGTGATATTTCCCAAAGATGAAGATTTTACGAAACATGGACGAAAAATGGACAACGGCCCTTCGTAGTGAAAGGATGAAACGTGGTGTATTCAAGCCTTGTGACCTTTAATTGTTCA
>NW_007497039.1:0-269 GCF_000475195.1 Diaphorina citri
CCTGTTCCCCTTCTCTGCCAGTCTGGCTCGTGATAGATTTAATTTTATCGCGAAATAAACATAAATATTCCATTTGTCTATATTTAAATCTGTATTTTGACTATTTTTTTTTTCCGGGAATCTGTGATAAAAATCGGGGGATTTTTTTTTTCCTTTTTTTTAATTTCAAGGACTGAAGATCTAACCTCAATTTGAAAGTGTGTGATTTTTGTTGAGATAATTATTTAATATTTTTTGCTTGAGCATTTCTTGAGTTTTAAGACATATTT
>NW_007497040.1:0-269 GCF_000475195.1 Diaphorina citri
CCACACTGTACTCCTGTTGAATCCTCTCCTTCTCACATTGTACTTTATGCTCCAGCTTCCCCATGGCCTCGTCTAGACTAATATTATCCTCCAGTCTCATCTGTTGTCCTATGAGTTGTATGGCGTATGACTGAGCAGTGTGGACGAGCTCTGATCCTCGTCCTCGCGAATCTTCTGACATTATCTGTTTGAGTTTAGTCTGGAATAGAGGAGAACAAGGATTTTTTTTTGTTTGTTTGTTTGTTTTTTTTTTTTTTTTTTTTTTTTTT
>NW_007497041.1:0-269 GCF_000475195.1 Diaphorina citri
CTACTAGAGGAAAAAACGGAGGGGCAGCTGTTTTATAAGGTCATATCGAAGTATTCTGCTTTTTTACTGGTATTTGATTCTAAAAGCACGGACACACATAGGCGCTGCGGCATCTGTGCTGTGCGTCTGACAGACCTAGGTGAGAAGCTTTTTCCGCGACACATGTTCCGACTCTAAAACAGTCGGTCTGCGAGGCGATCTGAGCTTGAGTAGCTGGCATTACCCGGAGCTGTCAAGTCAAACAAACAAATATTTAAAAACTCAGCATC
>NW_007497042.1:0-269 GCF_000475195.1 Diaphorina citri
TATTATAGTGTCGAGCTTCCCGATATAGAGTTTAATATTAGAGTGCCGGAACCCAGTCACCCGATTGGGCTGCCGGCACCCTAGTTTTTTTGTCAGTGTAGTTTTGTACCTACACCTTTCTTAAGCAGTCAATATACATAGGTACCTACTGACTAGTGATGGGCCGAGTGAATGATTTTACTCGAGTGGATTCGAGTTTGACTTCACTCGAGTCCACTCGATTATTATTTTGTTCCACTCGAGTGGAAAAACTATTCATTAGGTTCTCT
>NW_007497043.1:0-269 GCF_000475195.1 Diaphorina citri
TAATCGCAGATTTACAATTCCTTGCAGGGATCTACTGTCCGAGAATCGGTCACTCAAGGAATACTACCGCATTGAATCCGCCAAAGTACAAACGTTGCAGCGTCAGAATGAAGAACTGCAGTGGGCACTCAAGCAGAAGTCAGAAGCCCTGAACGTATTGGCTCATAGCAGTAAGTGTACCACTTTTGAATATTTCACTAGCTTTTGATTCGGTTTCCACGGTTTGTGGCTAAGTTTCCACGTTTTCAGTAAAGACTACGGTTTGAAAG
>NW_007497044.1:0-269 GCF_000475195.1 Diaphorina citri
CGATGCCGAAAAACTTAGCAAAGTGATCATAGAATTAATTGAAACCGAGAGGACCTATGTGAAGGTAAGTGGTAATACTAGTTCTAGTTTGGCCAGACAAAATGTTAGTCCCTGACGATCTAACGCAAGGATGCTTCGTATTATCAGTATATTACCAGGAAGGATGAACTTTCTAAGAAATGAAAATTCGGAGAATCCAGCTCAATTTCCTCTCCTTTCAATCAGAAGCTTCAAACAAAAGATCCCTTTTCTTGGGAAAAAAATACAAA
>NW_007497045.1:0-269 GCF_000475195.1 Diaphorina citri
TTCCAGGTTTTCTTTAAATTTTCACGATTTTCCATGACTTTTTGACCGATTTTCAGATTCCATGACTTTTCCAGGTTTTCCGGGTCGCGTATAAACCCTGCTAAAGGGGATTTAGCTAAAAAGTTATCTACGGGTTCTTTAGGAAAGAAAAATGGTCTTCAACAACAGCCGTATATTATCTCGGTCACTTAAAACTCCCCATCTGATAAGCACATGAACTGAGCGTGACATTTCAAAATCAACACACAGAGGTCCTCACTTGTCCTCGT
>NW_007497046.1:0-269 GCF_000475195.1 Diaphorina citri
CCCGGCCTCGATAGAAAGCCACGTCAAGCATACAGTGCTAAACAGCTGGAGAGATTGGAGGCCGAATTTAAGGTACTTTTAATGATACTTAAACTTAATAGTTTTTACTTTATATTACAAATTTACAGGAAGTAATTAAGTAAGTAATGAGAAATTGTTGCAATCGGTCCAAAAAATTTAAAATCTGAGAAAGTATTGCTAATTGCAATCGGTGCAAAATTTTCAAAATCGGGAAATGGGTGGAAATCTGGAAATATCTGTTTTAGGGT
>NW_007497047.1:0-269 GCF_000475195.1 Diaphorina citri
GAAGTAGGACCTAGAAGATGGTCAAACATTACTTCTTGTCAAGAATTCCTGGAAAAAAAGGTCTGGATTTATTTCGCTTGGAGTCGATAATTTATGGGGATATAAAAGAGTATATCCTATTTTAAGTTATGGATGAGATCGACACAAAGCTGTAAAATGTGTACTTAGGTACATTGTTTGAAGAATATTTATATATTGCTGTTGAACTGTAAAGAATATGGGGAAAAAGCGATGGAGCATTTATTGCACTGTGTCTGTCAACTAATGAG
>NW_007497048.1:0-269 GCF_000475195.1 Diaphorina citri
AAACAAAGAAAAGGCCATAATAAAATTCATAAAAGAATACATCAATCCAAAAGTAAAATATCATCTTTTCTTCGAGTCTACTGGATATGAAGAATTTTCGCGTACTCTACAAAAATTTTTCACAAATTCAGGAATAAATTTGGTAAAATGTAACACTTTCTTAACTGACATTACCGAAGAAAATCAACAGCTAGACATCATTAGAAACCAACATGAAAGCTTGACCAACCATAGAGGAATAGAAGAAACCAGCAGGGCAATTAGACAAA